>NC_081408.1:582977298-583277298 GCF_030272615.1 Cryptomeria japonica | reverse complement strand
CCTCAAAGAGATGTCATTTCATGGAATTTTAAGATCACAAGATATGCACAAAATGGATTAATTCAAAAAAAAAACCAGTTGCAAAAAAAATTTAGTTGCCTTCATTGAAAAACAAAGAGTTCTTACCTTGCTTGTGTAGAGATCGCTCCGGCGGGGGGGGGGGGGTAGGGAGGCAAGACGGCTTCGGTTTGCTTTCAAAATGAAAATGCCTTGTGTTTTTTTTTATAAATAAAATGCCCGAGGTCGCGAAATTCCGACGAACACGAGCATTTTTAAAAAAAAAATCAAATTTTCACACAATGCTCCTTGTCCATCGGAAACCTCCGTCGGAATTTGACCCCAAATGTATTAGTGTAAAGACATTACAATAGGTTCTGCTAGGAACCGATCCTATTAGGGATCGCCCAGTTAAGGGATGGCTATAATACCCGGTTAAGTGTTAAACCCGGTTAGGGTTACCTTGTTAGAGGATTTCAAGAACTCAATAGCTAAAGGATCTCCAGAGCTCTATAGCTTCCTAGAACTCAATAACTTTTAGTTACCCTGTTAAAGGATTTGTATCAAGTCGGTTAAGGCTACCTTGTTAAGGGATTTCACAATTGTTGAAGTGGTTAAAGATCAATAGGAATTACAATGATCTGATAATAGCACTCAATGCTAATGCAGATCCATTTTGGCTCCTCTTCATCTTATGCACATTCACTTGGTAGGTATCTCTTCTTTCTTTTGGTCTGGCAAGAATCATGTATCACTTCCCTTGGATACACACATACAACTTTTGCCAGCACCTTCAGAAAGAAACACAACATCGACCTTATAGGAAACAGATAGGTCGGTAGAAAAAACCCTAAACCCTAAACCTGTTAGGTTAAGCAATTCAAACGGTTCAATTCTGACCATTGAATCATACTAAATTAAATGCAACAATCTTGAATCGATCTCAAGACATTCTCCATCGTCCATTATCCACCGATTTCATGGCGGCTGATAACCCATCACATGTTATCACCGTTTAACAAACTTCACACATTCCCAAGGTAGATAGGGATAGTCTTCTTCATGCAAGATCCTTCACATGCACAGGGCTTACATGGCAACATGATCTGTTCTCCATTATACTGCTAACTCGTCACACAAAGATCACCGATTGAGTCACAGAGGCTTGAGGTACTCCAACTGGAAATCCTGAAGTGGAAACTACCTACCAACCGGTAGTCATACAATGCTTCCATGTACCGGTTCCCATAACTACATGCCAGTTCACCTTGAACAAATATACCGCTTCACTTTGGCATTTATACTTGTTCACACATATGTCGGTTCTCTCTTCCCACATATCATATATGTCGGTTCACTTCATATCACATATTGACATCAATGACAACATACAATATCATTATGTCCTTATACTGGTTCACATAATGCCAACATATATATCTAAGAATCCAGTACTACATTCTAAAACAAAACATGTTTCTATCAAACAGAATTTTCTAAGGGAAAAAGTTGAATTAAAGGAGATAAAACTAGTTTATGTGAATACTAAAGAACAACTTGCAGATATTTTCACAAAACCTTTGCCTAAGGAGACTTTTGAATATCTCAGAGATCAACTTGGAGTCATACCACCACTAGTAGAGACTTAGACAGTTGATGATTGTCATCAACTAGCCGAATTAAAAGATAAATATTTTACTTTGGTCTTTGATGAGGAAGCTACTTCTCAAGGGGAGTAGTTGGTATATTAAATTGATTGGTATTTTGTATATGAACTTGGTTTTATTATAACTTTGGCATTTGATGTCAAAAGGGGAGAGATATATATGGAAAAACATATTATCTTTTGGAGAGATTGGTATGGAAACTTTGGATAACACATGTTGCTCCAAGGGGAGAGATTGTTGTTTGGGAGAGACTATTACTCTCTATATTCTGGTTATGATCTTTTTGGCATTTCTGTTTTGGCACTTTGATGGTTTTTCCATCTTGTGTTGCCATCAATGCCAAAGGGGGAGATTGTTGGTATTTTGGTATGGTTTTGTCATTGATGTCAACACCTACCAAAACACTAGCACTTTGGAGATCCAACAACATTCACTCGCAAGCAAGTAACTATTGCACAGTTACTGGTATATGGTTCATCGGCAGGATATAATGATCACTAGCACTTGAAATGATATGGAAGACACTTGGTAATAGCAAAGACAACGTTTGGACATCTTATCTTAATGAATTAATCATTGGTATATTCATATTTGCATATTTGCTTTTACTGGCAAATAGGTCCAGGTTTACCTAGGGTTACACCAACAGGTTTATCTTTTCCAAATCAGCATGGCACGCTATGGAAATGATTAATTATTGTTGTAAATGAATTAAGCCGACATGTTCAATCAGTTATTGCATCGGATATTATATTATTTGTAAAATGTTTTTATTGTAATATCTTGTAGAGCTGACCTACTAAAATTGGTCTTAGGTTATGGTATAAAGGTAAGATCTTATTTGTAAGATCAAGTGTGGAATGCAAAAAAGAATTGTGTGAAGGTATATGTGAGATTAAGTAGTGCAATACACACAGACATCATTTGAAGGTGAAGTTAGGTTTTTATGAAAGAATATTAGCATTACACCGGTATTGAATCCAGCATATGAAGATGCTATTTTGTGTAGTACATTCTTATTGGATTTAACCATCCAACTGTAGTCAGTGTGACTCCCATTTTGTGATTGAGCAGTGAGCTCTAGGTTGTTGGCCTTTCTGCATGTGCAAACCCCATTTATGTATACTTACTATCTGCAGTAGTATCATCTGATTGTGGGTAAGGTTTCCCATCATGGTTTTTCCCCTTACAGGGTTTCCATGTACAAATATTGGTGTCATGTGTTGTGGATGACTTTGTGTTTATGTTTCATGCATTAATCTTTACCGGTATAGCAATTAACTATTAAAACTATCTACCGGCATACTTAACTAGTTTACCGGTATTAAACATTAAGTTGGTTAAGTTGTTTTTGGTTTGAATTTATTTGACAACTGATTCACCCCCCCCCCCCCCTCTCTTAGTTGTCTCCGGGACCTAACAGTTACTACCTTTGGTAATGCCGCTACCCATTGGTAGCAGTTTGCTACCCTTGGTAGCGCTGCTACCCTATGGTAGTAGTCCGCTACCATCCCACGTGGTGGGGTATACCCTGTCACGTTGGGGGGGGTAAGAATTTTTTTATTTTATTTTATTTTAAAACATAAAATAGTACTCAGAAATTTTTCTGAGAACAAACTCTGGGAGCATTTTCCAGAATTAAAAATAATGATTTACATATATATATTTTTCTTAAAAAGAAAACACCAAAAAGCCCCATATACTCAAACTGGGAAAATTTTAAGCATTCTCCACTTCCATTCAACCAAGCACAAACATTGTTCTCAATTTAAAACCTGGATTTGAATGCATTTATTTAAAATTTTAACCAAATTTATTGTGTACAACCAACCCCCAAATTTTTGATTTTGAAAACAATTTGAAGAAGTAGGAGTCTGATCTGGAAATGGGAAAAGGAAGCAAAGAGGGTTTAAATTCTAAAATTTAACTACACTCTTGCCATTCCATAAATAAAAAATATTAACAAACCAAACCACATACAGATTCTTTCCAAACAATATCAGTAAATTTCTTGACAACAAAGGAGATTAACAAAAAATTCTACCTCCATAAGCAATCCTGGAAGTGATTTGCTGAAGAGCCCAACCTGCAAGCTCAAGAAATTTCTTCTCCCACAAATTCCCAAAATTTTCCATTCCAAAAATAACTCCCTAAAATATTTTTCAAAACCTAGGTTAAAAGGAAAATTGTTTGACCAAAAATCCATTTTTTTGGTTGAAATTATTTTTCTCAAATAAAATCATTTCCAAACAATTCACTATGCAAAAATTGCTTTTTCTTCCAAAATTGATTTTCTTAATTGAATTAAAACTAACATTTCTTTTTCAAAATGCCAAAGAGGGTAAGATATTTCTATTTTCAAATACTATTTAACCTTTCCTTTCAAAATGCATATACTTAATTAATTCATCATTTAAAAATAACCATTTAATCAAACTTGCTACAAATATGAATTGAGCAAATCCAATTATTGATTAATCACACAAAATGGGTCCTATTTAATTTAGTCCCTTTAATTTACGAATGCGTAAAATTTTTTTTAATCTAATTTAAATACTTGGGATTTAATGATCAATTTTACCACATGCACAACACGTAACCCAAGAAAGCCAAACAAATACACGACCCACATACCCAACCAAAGGGAAAACTGATAGATGAATGACAATGCTCACTAGATCATGACTAGGGTAAAATGTAGGGTCTTAAGGCTACCTAATATAATTCCTTTGGACCAATAAGGTACACTTGAACCTGCAAAGATAGGTGGAGAATAGCCTCATACCTATACGACAATCTCCTGCAACAATGAACCACACATTCATACATATATATTTTCAATGAAAGTGTTAGCCCGAGGTTAATAACATGAATCAAAAGAATGACTAATCATACATTATAATCGATGCAAAATCAACATTTACAGGTACACACATTAAGCATGATACCTAGCTATAACATTACAACATGGTAAATCAACCATCCAAGAAAGCCACTTAAAAAGTCAACCAAGGTCAAACTGGTTTTTTTTTTAAAATCTGATTAGGGTAGGGGTACTACACTCTCCCCCTTCTATCTCTCTCTTCCTCTCCCTCTCTTAATCTTATTCTTACCCTCTCTCTCTTCTCTTTCTTTCCCTCTCCCTCTATCTCTCTCCTCACTTCCTTTTTGGTTCCTAGTTTTACATAACCCGTACGGGTTATGCAGAACTAAGGCCAAAACTTCTAGTTTTGCATAACCCGCACGGGTTATAAGAAATTGTGAACATTCCCATTAGGTTTGCATAACTCGTACATGTTTTGAGGAATTTTTATTATTATTATTTTTGGCTACCAAGCCTAGAACGTTTTTGAATTTCATAGAACATGCACGAGTTATGAAAATTTTCAGTTTTTTTTGCATGTGGCCACTTTTTTGTTCACCATCTTGGTGTACTTACCCTTAATATTTATTGTTAGTTATCTTTGTAATATGGAAATGAATGAGTAGTTGTATATTTGTATGGACACTATGATTCTTCCTTATGTGGAACTGATTCCTAGGTGTTGAGATAGTATATTTTATCATGATGACATTGTAAATGTAAGAGAGATTATGTATTCTTATGCCATGTTTTCTTATGTAATAGGACACGATGATGTAGGGACTATGATCTTGTAATGGAATAAGATGATGTATTCATTGTATGGTTCATGTTGTAACAATGTTCATTATGTTAAGATTGAGACCTTATGTTGGATTAGGTAATTGAATGATTAGACTATGTGCATTCTTGTTGTATGAAATGGTTCTTGAATTGGTCTAGTAGCATGAGATCCTAATTGGAAAGAAGATTAATACTTGCTATAATAATCTTGCTTGTGTATATGGATAGTAATCTTGATGAATCGTGCAACGAATATTCTTAAGGAAATAAACTAGTTCCATTTGTAGGGGAAGGATATATAAATAAATGATGTGATAGATGAATAATGAAAAATATGGGAATTAGGAACATTTGATTTGGTTCTTTAAAATGAATTTAGAAGTTAATGGGGTTATGAAGATATGCATTTGACAACTCATAATCTCAAGATAGGAAGAAAGTACTTGAGTATAACTAAAATGAATGGATGCTAATGATTTCATGAGATGGATGTGTTATTGTGATGTTGCTAGTAAGTAGTGACGTTAAGATACCCTAGGGAGAAAGTGAATGGATGAATGAAAGATTAGATGTAAGCATTGAGTTGATAATTGTTATGATATTATTTCCACTTATGTTATGTGTTGTTATGGGTATGGCTATGTTCATGATGTTATATGTGTTCATGTGATGTTAATCAAAGATTTGGAGTAATGATAGTTAGTATGTGTCATGCCCAAACTTTTGGGCACAAACGGAATAATTTTTTTTTGATAAATACTTAACTTAGTACGACTAACTTAAATAAAATAATGCACACTAGTTTGGTCTTAACTATGTTTTGAGTGAATCAAACAATTAAATTAATTTGGTGATTAAATTATCTAAATTATCAGCGAGCTAATATCTCTCCAAAAGAGTTATCACTAATCTTCCATTAATAAATAATTAGACTCCCTAGCGATTAATCTCAAACTTAATATATAATCTCTAAAATTAATTGTCCAATAATCTCTTACAGTTCTTTAATTACCTAGGGCCTTAAATAAATTGTCCTAGTTATTTAACAACCCTATTAAATAAAATCTCCATAAATTAAAATGCCTTAAAATTTAAAATTTAGAAAGGGACCAACTTGACCCTACATACCCCATTTTATTTCCCCAAGGGTTAGCCTTCCAAGGAGTTTAAAATCTTCTTATTAAAAAGCTCCTACATTTATTTAATAATTTAAAGGTGCATCATCTAATTTACCATTAACCATTTGGATTCCATATAAATATAAAATTTGATTTTATATATATATATATATATATACTTATAAATATATTCCAAGATGAAAAGGGGGGAAGGTTTTCTTTTCTTTATTTTATTTATTTACTTATAAAAGATTTCAACCAATGTCACAGACTATCCCTAAATTTTTTTTTAAAACACCCACCCCCACACAAAATTTCATCTAAAGCCTATGTGTGTTTGCCCTAACCCGAAACTAGGGTTAGGGCTTGTGTTATAACATACACACATATTTTCTCTTTTTTTTTTAATCTTTATCTATTAGCATTTTGCCCTAACCCGAAAAATGTGGGTTAGGGCTTGTGAGTGTGTGTGTGAGTGTGAATGCAGGTTGGCGGCCAAAGGAGGGAGCGACATTTCTATTTCTTCCACGGCGGGCGCGCAGGGCCAAGCTGGGAGCTTTTTCCATGGCAGAGGAAGGGAGGCGGTGTGGGGGTTTCCGCGAGCTGCGGACAGCACCACCCACAGTTGCGATGACCGCAGCCTGTGGACATCGCTACCCACAGCTACGGGTTCCGCAGCCTTGTGGACGGCGCCGCCCACAGCTGCGGCTCCCGTAGTCTGTGGACGTCGCCGCCCATAGCTGCAGCTCCCGCAGTCTGTGGACGTCGCCGCCCAAAGCTGCGGGCTCCCGCAGACTGTGGGCGTCGCCGCCCAAGGCTGTGGCCCACACTTCCACTTGCCAATTTTTTTTTTTTTTTAAATCCCTCTTTTTTTGTTAAAATGCTTAACACTTATTTTATTTTATATATATATATATAAAGGTAAGAAAATATATAGTTTTTTTTAATTTGAAATATGCAGATTTCACATATAAATAAATAAAATATATATATATATATATATATATATATATATATATATATATATATATTTGAATGACTTATTTAAACAAGTTTATTAGTTTCCTCCTTTCTTTTTTTTTTTATTATTAAATCTGTAAATACATCACTGTTTTTTTTTTTTTTAAATAAACAGATTTTCAAAATGAAGCATTTAAATAAATAGGTGGTGTATATATATATATATACACACACACAAGTATATATTGCTACTTTTAAATTATAATTCATTTAGGCATCTTATGAGTTTGATATTTTTGTATATCTCTAACATGCATACAAAGATTTTCCTAATATTATTTGTGGTTTGTATAATGGGAAAAATATCTTCCTCTTAAAAAGGCTGAAGGTATATATGCTTAATATTTTTTTATTTTTTTTTTTGTTTAAAAACTAACATTCTGAAAACTATTATCTACAATGCATTCTAATAGCAAACTTAAATATGATCTTTTCTGGTAAACAAATTAAAACTAAAACTAAATGCTATTTTTTTTTGTTGATAAAATAAGCTACTACAATAAGATTTATTTTCTGCATTAAATGGGAAATTAAATGACAGATTTATTTTTATTGCAGCAGCATATAAAAAACATAAAAGAACAGGTAATAACAAACTAAATTTTATTTACAGAATACACAAAAAAATGCAACAACATCATATCCTTTTCTTTTCTAAAAATCCAGATTTAAATACAAGTTCATATATTCCATCTTTTTTTTTTGCAAAACTAACCAAAGTAGGAAAAATATATTTCTTTAGCAATTTTAAATACAAAGTAAACAATAATACAAGTGGATTTGAAAACCCATCTAATATTTCCTTTCCATAGGAATATGCATAAAATAAATACATTTTTTTTTTGAAAATAAATACAACATAACTCTCTTTCTCTTTCTTTTTTCTTACTATAAATAAATACATTCTTTTTGATCTATTTCTGCATCTTAGAACAGCAACTAATCCCTTTTCCTTTCTTTTCCATCCCAAGCAACCTGCAATAAAAATACAACTTTGACCATGGAGAGCTCACCTCCCAGCCTAGGCTTACTAAAAGCCACCCCCGAGCTTGGAGAACCAAGCACTAGACGGGTTACAAACAACAACTCAACAACAAAGGCAAACACTTAACATACATTATCCCATCCCAAGCTACACTCTCACCACAACTTGTGATGAACTTTCCATGGGTGGAAGTGGACCGAGTACCATTGGGGAGATTGCAAGCATAATACAAATCAAGCCACCTCATGGCAAAACAAAATACAACAATTTTCACCTCCACACCTTATGCCCCCCCAAAGGCATAAAAGCCATATTTCCTCCCCTTATGACCCCCAAATGCATACACAAGGCTATGCAGCAAGGGTCACAAAGGACACCCTTGAGATCACTCTCCATAAGGAGAGCCTCTCACCCAAGGCTATCATACTTCTTCCACCCCAAGACCATCCTACTCTCCCAAGAGTAGGAGGTCTTGGACACTCCCAAAACAAGAGCACATAAACAAGAACATAGAAATGAAAACTTACATTTTTCTCCTACAACAAATTACATATACACATCTCTTTCAACAAGCATTACTTTCTTTCAAAAAAAAACATCATAAACAACATAAACAAAAGGAAATAAAGCCAACCTTAATCTGCCAATAGGTATGTTAGACTTAGTTGGGGATGAGCTACCCAAATCCACACAAACTTTCCACCAACCCTTCACCAAAATTCTATCCTCTAACTAATTTTCAAAACAATGCATAATCTCCAACAATGGAGAGTGGGTGATTACTCACTAAGTCCCTAATCCTTGCCTAAGAAGGCCTCTCACACACTTCCCAACCCCTTGGGTGAGGTGAGAGTTCCCATTGGTTGCTCTTCCCAACCTCTTACATTTTACTAAAACTGGAAAGGGAAAAGCTGAGAGAGGATGGGGAAGAGAGTTTGACATGAAAAGGGAAGGTTGTTTATCTTAGGAGGAACCTTCTAAGTTGAATTTTCGCTCACCTTGGGAAAACCACTTTTTGAGGTGACTAAATAGTCACATGGGAGTAGTCACATGTTTCAAAATACCCCTAACCCATAGGTATACCCTTTGGACCTTTGGAAAAGCCCTAAAACTGACCCTAGGAGTCCATTTGACCCCTTAGAAACCCAACTGAAGTTAACCTACGGGTCAAACCTGAGTTGACCACTCCCAAGACTCCCTACCCAAGGCAAATTTGGGACCACACTCATGTGTTTGAATGACTTTGGTAGAAACAAAACTCCCTCCAAGAGACAAGTCAAAATCAATGACACTAATCAGCACATGTGTCAAGTGACACAATAAAATACAATATAAAAATCACACATGGAATTTTGTCTCTTGTAGGTTTACATAATTACATAAAATGAAATTAACACACATGCATCATTTACTTTCACAAATAAAATACATTACAAATGGGGTGTTGTCTCTCCAAATAGACAACCCCTGGCTTAACAAATGTACATTGGTCTAGGTTTGGTTCTCCATATAAATTCCATGGTCACATGGATAATTTTCCTGCGCATCTCAATTAACACATTAGTAGTTCCAAATAATCACAATTATACATAATTAAATACATGTATTTCATTGCACATCAAACACTCATACATTTGGCAACAATAATCCAATATCTCATTCATTCAAATTCGATTCCACATAAGCAGTTAACATAATTCTCAAAATTGAACCATTCATAAAATAAGCATCATGTTTCTATCATCAAAATGAAGTCCTGAAATTCCAATAATGACATTCACCATTTCAAAGGAATTCTATTCTAGCAACATATAAAGTTTCATAATCATCAAGCATAAAATAAAGCATCAACATATGTCAATGTGATCCAAATCATGGAATCATATAGGTTCCAAATCCATAAAGCATAAAATAAAGCATCCATAATAGTCTCAATATGCAAATAACCGAAAATGTCAAACTGAGTCGGGGTAGGGCCTCACAGTATGTTTCATTAGTTAATGTCTTGGAAAAAAAATCATCTCTATTTGTTGGTTAGTTTAGTTATTTTTTCTAGTGTATTTTGGTGGTCCTTACATTTCCTATCCCCTTCCCCAACAAACTCTTGTGTATCTTGATTAAAATTTGCATTAACTTCTCCATAATCAACATGGTAATGTACAACCTAAGGCAACCCAAATGTGGCTAGTGGAGACGGGAACAAAAAAGTTCCCTTCTTAGAAATTAAAATCAATACCAAGAATCATAGATCTATCCACCAACCATGATGGTTGGCTTCATTATGAGGGAAGATTAAGACCATCTTTTGAATCCTCATATTGACTGTTTACCATGTCTTAATGATCCTCATAACCCACCACTTGTGCAATGGAATCAATAGGAGCACTTCGAGGTGTATGCAATATAAAATCTAAAACCTTTGATTCTATTGTAGAATACAAATGACTATATAGAAGAGTGGACAACAATGTATGTGCCTCTTCATCTGCTTAAATAGAAACACCCAAAAGACTAAAGATGTTTTACACCAATGCCTCTTAATTTAGTAGCCATCTGCTAAGATAATTTGAAATGTGTCATTTGGATGCATGTCATCCACTAATTCTTCTTCATTCAGTAGCCATGTGTCATTCGTTTTGAACCCCATTATGATATTGGGCATTGTCAAGACTTTTTGTAGTGACTTGTTGCCTAGTTTTCCCAATTTAGCCCTCTTGATTTTGATGTTTGGATACTTGGATAGCCATGATGCCCATTCATATTTAAATTATATTTTGAACAATGATAACTTTGAGAAACCCCTCTCAAAAAATGGTATAAAATCTTGACGAATATTTAATTTAAAAATAAAATAATAATAATTTTTGCTGGTGAATCTTTCCGTTTTAAAAAAAATATTAATTTTATTGGCGAATTTTTTTATATCAATTTTTTTGGTAAAAATATTAGAAAATCTTGAAAAATAATAATAGTATGCATTAATTACTATTGCAAATCCTTTCATTTAAAAAAAAAATAGTTTTTTATAGAAAAGTAGAGGTGTGAAGGTGGAAATCATTAATGAGTTTAAAGGGTAGACTCTACTTTATTTAGTTTCTACCATTAATCTAAAATAATCTAATATCCCTCTTTGCATTTTGTGAGATAAAATGTACCAATAATTTGTAATACTCATGGGGCCAAAAATTGCTTTTAGACCATTGATTTTGATTGAAGCCAACAATTCAAAAGCAATTTCAACCCCCACAAGCATTACAACTTGTAGGTACAATTTACCTCATGGAATACAATGAAGGTCATTAAATTATATTCTAAATCAATGGTGGCAACTAAAGATTGTTGATATAACCCTAAAGTAACTAATAATTATGATATATTATTGGCGAATTAATTTAGATTTCTACAATAACTTATAAAATGTTGGTGAATTTGATCCAATCATGTATCAAATATTGTGGTGAATATTTGAGTTAAAAATAATAATAAAATAAATTCTCTGGCGATTTAAATAACACTAAAATAAAAATTTGTAAAAATGTGGCAATTCAGGTCACCTTAAAAGTTAAACTTATTAGCCAAATTTTGATTCCCAAATTTCAAAAAAATAGTGAATTGGGGAATATTAACCTCTAAAAAAAATCAATGATTTTGAAACCTATGAAAACACACTCACATCTAGAGGTTTTAGTTTATGCAATGTGTGGTATATCAATGTAAGAAATTCAATACCCAATATTCTTGCTTCTTGGACGATTGTTACTGTTAAATGGCTTCCATGGCCATTAATAAATAGAAAGTGTCTATTAGTGGGTGAGCCCCTTCTAAATATAAGTGTGAAAAGTAGTGCAACCAGTTCATAAATAATTCTTTTGTCATCCAAGTGTGTGGTTGGGATTCCATAAAAGCACTTGATTTGTAGCCTATAATATTATTTGTAAGATATCTTTTACCCTTGAACAAGTAGAATGTGGTGTAAAGCTCTGAAGCTAATAGTAAACAAGATGAGAGAGGGGGGGGGAGGGGGGGGTGAATCATACAAACTTAATCTTCAATATATTCAATAGATTCAACCTCGGTAGCTTATACTTCTGAATATATAACCAAAACTATAAAACATTCAAACTCATGAACAGATAATCATCACTAACACATATAACACCAGATTTAACATGGAACCCAAATAGGGAAAAACCACTGTGGGATTTCAGACCCACTAAGAAATATACCCTTCTAGAGTATGCTCGGTTAAAAGCAAATCCTATTAAAGATTACAAACACATTGCTAGATGTGACCCAGTTAAGGGATTTCCCTCAGACTTGTTAGAGTCTTGCACTTTTTTAGAAGTGACCTTGTCAAAGGATTTCAAACACTCATTTAGAATGTTACCTTGCTAGAGGGTTTACAAATAAGACTGTTAGGTCCACTCGGTTAAGAGATTTCCTATCACTTACAAAATAAACAACAGTAATAAAATATATCTGCAACTTCACATCTGAAATGCTAAAGCAGATTCTTATTTGCTCAAAACAATCTTGTCATAAGACTTATCTAATCCCTTGATGGGCTTACTGGGCTTCTCAATCTGTTCTTCAATCAGATCTTCAAGCTTCTAAGCTTGGTAAACTTTCCTGTAGCATCACTGTGCATACATTTACCCGCATGTAGTTTTTATCAACAATTCCTTATTTATAAACAATTTCTGACCGCTTAATCTCCTTGATCACATTTCCCATGATCAATCTTAGCCATCAGATCATCAAACTTGACTAGGTTCAATGTATCCTTCGATCTAAAACCATTTTACCTCACCTTGGAACTTGCATTCCTTCCTAGGAACTTGTGCTAGGTTATTGCAGTTCAATCTATGCTATAGATCTTCCTCCTATATTTTCATTGTCGTAGATTCTTAACAAACTTCTTGCGTGACAAACCAATCATTTATTCATCTCCAGCTCATCAGCATCCTTCATTAAATAATGCTTTTATCCATCCAATACGATCTATTATAACCCGTTTGTTACTCGGTTAATACTGAACTTCGCTCGGTAGACATTCCGCCTTCATTAATAGATATCGATAACCTTAGGGTTTACTGACTAGGTTCCTTAGGGTTTACTGACTAGGTTCTTTGTTCGGTGACATAGTATAGTATTAACCTTACAATAAACAACATATGTAGGATATCAAAACAATCTAAACATCATGATCTCATCATTGTCTAACTTGGTAATAGTTGCCCATTGAATAACTTATTTCTCCCCTTATTCATCACATTCTTTCTGTGTCACTTACCGACCTCCTAATACTCATCAACACATACTTCTCAAGATATGGCAACGTCATACTGAATCAGAAAATCAATTTCTTGACATCAATGACAAAACAATATTATTAAGACAATAATCATCCTTCTTTAGTTATATCAACAATCTCCAACAACCTTCTCAATATCCTTATTGAAATGCCAACAATCTCCTTTCTATTGTAATGCCAACAATCTCCCCCTTTGGCATTGATGGCAAAACCAACAATTAAATGGTAATACCAATTTGATTTGTTCCAACTGATTCAGATTTAGATTGTTGTTTAGTCTTCTCCTGTTATCCTTGAGCTGTTTTAAACCTTCTCTTGAAGTCTTCTCCATTTAGTCTATCTTCTCCATTTAGTCTTCTCCCCCTTTGACAACAATGCCAAAAAGAAAAACTAATTCATGATTTCTTCCATTGTGAAGTAATTTCCTTGCAGTTTCATTCACGGTCAGAGCATCTGCATCTTCAATCACTTTTCCTTGTACAACTTTAAGCAACCTCCTAAAGTGTGTAAAACAACATCAATCCATAAATAATATTCGATAGGGTCATCGAATTGATGCTTTCACCAAACTCTATCAGTGAGTAGAAGATAGGGGTAGGACCCCTAACTTGCTTCTGAGATACTCAAAAGTGTCCCTTGGTAGTGGCTTTGTGAAGATGTCTGCTATTTTCTCCTTTGAACTGATATATTCTAGCACAACTTTCTTCTCTTGAACTTCTTCTCTAAGATAATGATACTTTATAGAGATATGTTTTGTCTTAGAGTGCATTACCGGATTCTTTGAAATGTTAATGGCACTAGTATTATCACATAATATAGTTACTGGCTCAGTAACTTTCTCATTTATACCTTCCAATAGTTGTTTGATCCATGCAATATTGGTACAATTCAATGCTGCAGTGACATATTCAGCTTCAACTGTTGATTGTGAAATGCATACTTGTTTCTTGCTAAGCCAACTTACTAGTCTATCTCCCAAGAAGAAAGCTCCACCACTTGTGTTTTTCATGTCATCAATGTTTCCTGCCCAATCAGCATCAATATAAACTTTTAAATCAAAATCATTCCTCTTTTCATATACTAAGCCATAGTCTTCAGTGCCTCTCAGGTATCTGAAAATTCTCTTGATTGCTGTCATATGGGTTTCTTTGGGATCTATAGAAAATCTTGCAACTATTCCTACTGCATGTGCTATATCTGGCCTGCTGTGAACAACATATTACAACTTTCCAATCATAGATCGGTAAAGTGTCTCATCAATAGATGCAGATTCATCATTCTTTAATAGTTTACAGTTAGTAGTCATAGGAGTACTTATAGGTTTAGAATCCTCCATTCCAAATTTCTTCAAGATTTCCTTTATGTACTTGGATTGAGTAATGAAAATCTCATCTTTCATTTGTAGTATTTGTAAACCTATAAAATACTTTATCTCAATGATTAATGACATCTCAAATTCTTTGCACATTTCATTTCCAAAGTTCTTGCATAGAGAATCATTTCCACAAGAAATAATATCATCAACAAATATGGATGAGATTAGTATTCCATTGTCCTCATCATTCTTCATGTACATATTGTTGTTTTCACTTGTCCTTATAAATCCAATCTTGATCAAGTAAGAGTGTAGTCGCTCATACCATGCTCTAGGTGCTTGTTTCAGACCATATAAAGCTTTGTTTAATTTACATACCTGATCTTTACTCTTATCTTCAACAAATCCTTCAAGTTGTTCAATATAAACTTCTTCTTCTAGTATACCATTCAAAAATGCAGATTTAACATCCATTTGATATACCTTGAAATTTTTGAAAGCAGCATATGCCAACAATGTTCTTACTCCTTCAAGTCTAGCCATAGGTGCAAAAGTCTCACCATAATCTATTCCTTCTTCTTGAGCATAACCTTTGCAAACTAGTCTTGCTTTGTTCCGAATGACCTCACCTTTTTCATTTAGCTTGTTTCTGAAAATCCACTGTACCGATTATATTTTTGTCCTTCAGTCTTGGGACCAATGTCCAAGTTTCATTCTTCTTGATTTGATCAATCTCTTCTATCATAGCATTTACCCAATCTTCATTGTTAAATGCCTCTTTTACTATTCTCGGTTCAAATTCAGATATCAGACGTGTTTTGTCTCAGTTTGTTCCTTGTCATCACTAGATCATCCTTATCTCCTATAATCTGACTTGATGCATGATTTCTTCTGACATATTTGGCTAATATAGGCTGGGTAGGCTCTGTATGATCTTCTTCATCACTTGGTAACTGGATATTATCTTCATTTTCTTTAGCAACTTTCTCGATAGGACTCCTCGGTTGAACATAAACAAATTCTTCATAATTTTCTAGTTCTTTGGAATTTCCTTCATCATTTCTTTCTGCAAATTCATCAATTTTCACATTTGCACTTTCTAATATTTTGTTAGATGATTTGATCAAACATTTACATGCTTTACTTCTAGAAGAATAACCAAGAAATGTTCCTTCCTCACTTTTTTGATCAAACTTTCCATTCCTGTCATCTTTGTGAACATAACATCTACTTCCAAAGATTTTAAAATAACTTACATTAGGTTTCTTGTCATACCAGATTTCATATGGTGTCTTCATAGTTCCTTTCTTCAGTTGTACTCAGTTTAGGGTGTAAACTACAGTGTTGATTGCTTCTCTCCAAAATGTTTGAGGTACCCTCTTTTATATCATCAGGGTTCTGGCACAATCTACAATTGATCTGCTTCTTCTCTCAGCTATCCCATTTTGTTGAGGTGTTCTCGATGCAGACACTTGCTTTTTTATACCATGATCATTGCAGAATAAGTTAAATTCATCAGAAGTGAATTCTCCTCCTCTATCAGATCTAAGACATTTCAGTTGTCTTCCTATTTCATTTTCAACTCTTGCCTTGTACCATTTAAACATTTGAAAAGCTTCTGATTTTTCTTTTAAAAACATAACTGACATCATCCTTGAGTAATCATCCACAAATAATATGAAGTATTTGTCACCATAATAACTTTGAACTTTCATGGGACCACAAAGATCAGTGTGTACTAGATCTAAAATTCCTTTAGAAGTGTAGGACTTACTTGTAAAGCTTGATCTTGTCATCTTACCCATCTGGTATCCTTGGCACATAGCATTCTCAAGTTTTTCCAGGCTCGATAGACCTCTTACTTAGTGCTTCTTACTTATTTTGATCATATTATCAAAATTTACATGACAAAACCTTTTATGCCATAACTAGGTATCTTCTATTTTTGCATATAGACATTTGTTCTGAGTTGAGTCAAGATGAAATGTATTACCTTTTGTTTGTGTCTCGGTAGTAGCCAACTTTCCATGTTTGTCATGAACTTTGACACATCCCTTCTGGAATTCTATTCGGTATCTTGTATTGTTTAGTTGTGCTACACTCAACAAATTTTATTTCAAGTCTTCAACCTAGTATACATCATCACATTTAGCATTGTCAAGAAGTGTTATAGATCCTTTACCTTTCACCAGACATGGTGCATCATTACCAAATCTTACATATCCTCCATCATAGTCTTCTAATTTAACAAACTTGTGTTTATCACCTGTCATGTGATGTGAGCATCCACTGTCTATGATCCAAGAATCATTATTATTTATGTGAGATATTAGGGCTTTTTATTCATACCTTTCTTCATCTGATCCATCTTTAATAGCCACATAAACAACTTCCTCTGTATCAGTTTCATCAGATTTATCATCGTTGGATTCCTCATCAGCTACTAGGCATGTCTTTCTGTCTTTCCTTCTGAACTCTTGGTGTCCTCTGTAGTGATTGTCTTTATGTCTGTCTTCTCAGTATTCTCTCTTCTCACTAGATTCTTTGTCAGGGCAGTTAGAAGCCATATGTCCTATTTTATCACAATTGAAACATTTTAAAGGTAGCTTTCCTTTATACTTACCTTTGCCTCTCGATAACCTTCTGGCCAATAGTGCTTCAAACTCTTCTTGCTTTCTGATTTCCTCATACAGTTTGTGTACTTCTTCCATATTTTTACAAAATCTCTCACTTGCTCCACTATGATTTCCTTCAGAATATTTATTCATTCTATCATTATAGTCATCAGATTCACCAATATGAAAAGAACTGAATGCAGATTCTACTTTATTTACCGAAGACCCACTGTTATCAAAATTACTTAACTCAAATGCATGTAGCTTACCAATAGTAGCATCCAAAGAGACTGACATGTTTGGTACAGACCTTAATTCATTGATTGTAGAGACTCAAATGGCATAAGTAGGTAGAAGGGTTCTCAACAACTTACTTGTTACATCCTTTTCTTCAATAGTTCCTCCTACTCCTTTAATTTGATTGACAATTTCCTTTAACCTTGTACTGTATTAGGTTATGTTCTCAGCTTCATTCATTCTCAAGGATTCAAGTTGTCCTCTTAGACTATCTACTTTTTCTCTTTGGACATGTTCATCACCGTCATACACAGATATGAGCTTGGTCCACATTGCTTTTGCATCATTACAACCTTCTAGATCATTAAACTCTGAGTCGGTCAATGCTGATGTTATTTCAATCATAGCTTGAATATGTTCTTGCTTTGCCTTTATCTCTTCCAAGGTCATCGAGTTGGTGCTAGGTGCTATGTAATCATTCTCCAAATAATATGTTGCATATTCTCCAATTCCTAATAAGTGCAGCTTCATCCTTTTCTTCCATGTGGAGAAACTTGACTTGTTCAGCTTTGGTGCATCCCTTTTATACATCTTCAGATCTTTTCCTCAAGTACCTTTAAACTTTTCTTCTGGAGTCCATAGCTCTGATACCAATTGTAAAGCTCTAAAGCTAATAGTAAACAAGATGAGAGGGTGGGGTGAATCATACAAACTTAATCTTTAATATATTCAATAGATTCAACTTCGGTAGCTTATACTTCTGAATATATAACCAAAACTATAAAACATTCAAACTCATGAATAGATTATCATCACAACACATATAATGCCATATTTAACATGGAAACCCAAATAGGGAAAAACCACTATGCAATTTCGGACCCACTAAGAAATATACCCTTCTAGAGTATGCTCGGTTAAAAGAAAATCCTTTTAAAGATTACAAACACATTTCTAGATGTGACCCTATTAAGGGATTTCCCTCAGACTTGTTAGAGTCTTGCACTTTGTTAGAAGTGACCTTTTCAAAGGATTTCAAACACTCATTTAGAATGTTACCTTGCTAGAGGGTTTACAAATAAGACTGTTAGGTCCACTCGGTTAAGAGATTTCCTATCACTTACAAAATAAACAACAACAATAAAATATATCTGCAACTTCACATTTGAAATGCTAAAGTTGATTCTTATTTGCTCAAAACAATCTTGTCATAAGACTTATCTAATCCCTTGATGGGCTTTCTGGGCTTCTCAATCTATTCTTCAATCAGATCTTCAAGCTTCTGAGCTCGGTAAACATTCCTATAGCATCATTGTGCATACATTTGCCTACATGTAGTGTTTATCAACAATTCCTTATTTATAAACATTTTCTGACCGCTTAATCTCCTTGATCACATTTCCCATGATCAATCTTAGCCATCAGATCATCAAACTTGACTAGGTTCAATGTATCCTTCGATCTGAAAATGTTTTACCTCACCTTGGAACTTGCATTCCTTCCTAGGAACTTGTGCTAGGCTATTGCAGTTCAATCTGTGCTATAGATCTTCCTCCTGTATTTTCATTGCCATAGATTCTTAACAAACTTCTTGCGTGACAAACCAATCATTTATTCATCTCTAGCTCATCAACATCCTTCATTAAATAATGCTTTTATCCATCCAATGTGATCTATTATAACTCGGTTGTTACTCGGTTACTACTGAACTTCGCTCGATAGACATTCCGCCTTCATTAACCAATATCAATAACCTTAGGGTTTACCGACTAGGTTCTTTGCTCGGTGACATAGTATAGTATTAACCTTACAATAAACAACATATGTAGGATATCAAAACAATCTAAACATTATGATCTCATCATTGTCTAACTCGGTAATAGTTGCCCATTAAATAACTTATTTCTCCCCTTATTCATCACATTCTTTTTGTGTCACTTACTGACCTCCTAATACTCATCAACACATACTTCTCCAGCTATGGCAACATCATACTAAATCAAAAAATCAATTTCTTGAAATCAATGACAAAACAATATTATTAAGACAGTAATCATCCTTCTTTAGGTATATCAACAATCTCCAACAACCTTCTCAATATCCTTATTGAAATGCCAACATGTGGGTATGTTCTACCCAACAATGTTAATACAACAAAGAATGGTTATCCATTCCTAACTCTTATGAATTATGAAGGCCACACTCCCACTACCTCTTTTGGCTAGCACCCTCATTGCACCATTTTTTCCTACTTAAATTCTATTCTTATCACATTTCCATATCTTTTGAGCACCATATTTATTTGCATCGTACACCTAGGACAATATCTTGTAAAAGGAAAATACAATAGTAGATATAAGGTTGGCTGACCCATCTTTTTCAAGGACTTTAGTTATTTGTGGGCTAAGTTTAGGATGTTACTTCTTAAAACTAGTCCACAATGACTTCTCAGGGGGCACATTCTTAAAATTGTTGGCTATAGTTTAGAAAATTTGGGCTACTTTAAAATTTACTATCTCAAGGCTACAACTAACTACAACCATCTTTTAACACCATTCCACAATAAGAGCCCATCAACTTCAATTAACACAGTTGGTGGACCTTTCTTGGAGGTGGATGTAATCTCACCTAACCAATTGGTGAGCATGGTTGTTGGGATTTTACACTCTTTTGTAGTCACCCTTGTCAACAAATTGTTCTTTTCTACATCTTGAAGAGATTGTGTCTAATGGTGATTAATATCATTCTTTGATAATTTGTTTTTCCTTAGTTGGAGGTGCAATAACCTCCTAGATACTACTACAACAAGTGTTGGAGTTCTCTTAACAATAACTAGGGCCACATCATCTAGGGGAATGTAACTCCTCTTTTATGTGCAAACCACCTTGTCATGACTCTTTTTGGGAGGTCAAGATCTAGTTTGAGTTCCATTTATCATTTGCGGATAATGAGCCACATAAACCAAGTAGAAATGAAGTCAACATAATTGAACAAAACATTAATGTGTGATGTTGGAATATAATATTAATAAATGGTGCTTGGAAGTTTAGTCATAAGGTTCATGGTGGTGCTTGAATAGAATATTAAAAAATGATTGAACCCTATATTACATATTATTTTATAATTCTGTTGTACACATTTTTAGCACAACTAATTTGTATTAACGTTCATGGTTTTCTATTTTCTTTGAGGTTTACAACTATTATTTTCTTTATAGGCACAATAATAAGTAGTATAACTTGTACCATAGTGGGTCAATCATGGATAGGTTATAGAATAGATGGTAATGTAGATGATTAAATAATAGATTCATAATGAAATAGAATTAATAAAACATACAAAAAACTAGGTAGAACAATTACATTTTATATGGAAGAGAGTAAATCATAGGCATAAACAATATAACTTAAAACCCAATAGACATTCTTGTTGGACATTGTTGTTGCTAGGATATGTGGCTGTCATTGATGTCAACATATTCTTGCTCTGGTAATTGCAGATTGGTTTATTGGGATTATGGTATGGTGCATGGAGTATCTTTAGTATCATTATATTCTTCTGTACTAGTGTTGGTGATCCGAGAAGCTTAATTGATCATATCAAATGATCCGATTTCGCAATTTGTTTATTCAATCAATGCTTTGTAGAGTTCAGTGTTTCCTTTGGTATATTCCGGTGTGATCAGATATTGTGTTGAGATTTTAGGATATTGTTTGGGATAGTCTTGTGTATCTTCATTTCAGATGGTTCATGATTTGGTGCTCTGTAAATTATCTTTCTTCATGACAGTTGTTGTTGTTTGAGTGTTCTTGAGTTTCAGACATTGATAGATGAAGATTTATAAGTGGTGTTGGTGTAGCTGTTACTGGTAATTCTAATGTGCTTGCTAGTGTTTCCTAATCCCGCCCTAGTTGTTTTGATGATCCAGATTCATTATTGTGTGAGTTCTTGGTGATTTTGTTGAGCTGATGATGTTCTTCGTGTTATGCAGTTTTCCTAGTGGTGCAGCGTGTTGAGGTTGATCTTGGCATGATTTTTGGTGGTGTTGCATGTTTGAGAATTTGATTTAGGTCCATGTTATATCATTTAAATAATTATATTGGTCTAGTGGTTGATCTTTGTATAAATAGGTGATATAGTCATGTAATTTAGGTATCAAGGTTGTATTTGCATTATTAGAGAGTGGTGTATGTGTGATCAAGTGATTCATCTTTCCGTGTTGTGATTGAGTAGAGATTGGTGTTACAGAGCAGACAATTGTGCTTAATCGGAATTGTCATTAGGCATTTACAAATGCTATTATTGTAGTTCATTCCTTCTGAATTGTAGTTTGAATCTTGATGTAAGTCAGTGAGACTTCCTTGAGGGTTGTATCCATCTAGGTCATTATATTTTGAGTAGTGAGCTCTAGGAAGTGTGTCTCAATGCATGTGCATTCCCCATTGTGATATTTTCACATAATACTGCAAAGTATCATCTTATTGTGGGTAGGTTCCCACTATGGTTTTTCCCTTAACCGGGTTTTCCACATCAAAATCTTGGTGTTGTGTGTTGTGTTATCAAATTTTTTATCTCTATTATTGCTACATTTTATCAGATCTATTTTTGTGATTATGTTTGTAGATCTTGTGAAAACTGATTCACCCCCCCCTCTTAGTTTTCCCTCATTGTTGTTGCCAACAATTGGTATCAGATCTAGATCCTCCAGAAGAATCTTAACCGCTTTAGGAGATCTGGGATGGCAATTGGAACTAGAGGTGTTATCTTTAAGAAGGAGAGTTTGAGGTTTGATGGTGGTAACTATGCTATATGGAATAACTGGATGGAAGTCCACTTGAGATGTCTTGGAGAAGATTACAGGAAGATTACAAAGAATGCCTATTCTGCTCCTTCGAATGGACTGGTTACTACTGATGAGATCAAGGAAGTTGAATATAATATTAGAGCGAAGGAAGCATTGTCGAGTTCCCTGACTAATTCAAAAATGACAAATGTAATGGGACTTCAGACCACACATGAGATCTAGGAGAACCTTGAGACCTTGTATGAAGGAGATAAACAAGTGAAAGTTGCTAAATTGCAAAGTTTGAAAGGGAAATATGAGATGTTAAATATGGGAGAAGATGAGAACATAAATACCTTTATGGATAAGGTGAATAACCTTGTCCTAGGTATCATATGTGCCGGTGGAACCCTTGAAGAAGATGAAATTGTTTCTAAGGTGCTGAGATCTTTGCCTTCTTATAAACATAAGGTAGCTACTATTGATGAAATCTGTAGTGTGACTACAATGACAAAGAGATATTTTGTTGGAAAGATTGATGCATTTGAGATGAGAAAATTTGGTGAGTCACATGAAAAGTTTGAGATAACATTTAGAGCATTTGTATCCGATAAGTAGAAGTATGAACCCGAAGAATGCATAATATCTAGATATGAAAGAGAAAGGAGAAAGATGGAAGAGAAATAAAGAGAATTGGATGAGCTTGAAGCATTGATTGCCCAAAGATTGCCTAAAGGAGCTGGTAAGTATGATGGAAAATTCCCCTTGAAATGTTTCTCTTGCAATAAGGTAGGACATTTTGCTTCTAGATGCCCAGAGAGAATGGCTAAATATGACACGCATGATAAATTTGATAAGCATGACATAAATGATAGATATGAGAAGCATGAGAAGTATGATAAGACTTACAAGTCTAACAGAAAGTATAGGAGTCAGAAGAACTGCTATTATGTTGTTGATGAAGGTGTTACAGATGAAGAATCAGAAGGAGATAAAGTTGTGTTTCTTTCCATTAAGGAAGATGGACCAGTACCTATTGATCCCAATCTCTACACTATTGAGAAGAAAACTTTAGCTGCTAAAGTTGAGGAAAGAGATGAATGGGTAATAGAGAGCAGTTATTCACATCATATGACCGGTGATAGAAGAAAATTTGTGAGTATGGAAAGGTATGATGGTGGAGTAGTGAGATTTGGAGATGACAAAGTCTGTGTGATCTGTGGTAGAGGTTCTATATCCTTTGATGGTAAGCATAATACTAATGATGTTCTTTATGTTGAAGGTTTGAAGGATAACATTTTGAGTGTTGGGTAGATGGTTGACAAAGGTTATGATTTACAATTCAAGAATGGAAAATGTAAGATCCTAAATGCCTCTGGTATAGAGATTGCATCTAGAACTAATACTGAAGGTAATATTTTTCATTTGAATGTTGGTCAGAAAAGTTGCTTGATTGCTCAGATTGATGAAAGTTGGTTGTGTAATAGGAGAATGTGTCATGTTAACTTTGATTCAATGATTAAAATCAGTTCTATTCAAGCTATTTAGAGATATGCCTAAGATGTTTAGCCTACTAATCCAGTATGTAAGGAATGTCAATTGGGTAAGAAAACAAGAATTTCTTTCAAGAGCAAGTAGTATACATCTGATAGATAGCTAGATCTTGTGCATACTGACCTATGTGGACCTACAAATGTTAGAAGTGTGTAGGGAGATAGATATTTTTTGTTGCTAATTGATGATTATTCTAGGATGATGTGGGTTGTCTTTTTGAAGGAAAAATATGAAGCATTAGACAAGTTCAAGATATTCAAAGAAAAGGTTGAGACTGAGTTAGGATTGAAGGTGAAATGTTCGAGATCTGATAGAGGTGGAGAATTCTATTCTGGTGAGTTTGATTCATTCTATGAGAAGCATGGGATTAGAAGACAATTATCTGCTCCTAGAACCCTTTAGCAAAATGGAGTTGTTGAAAGAAAGAACATGACTATTTTGGATGCTGCAAGAACTATGTTGATTGAAGGGAATGTTCCAAAGATCTATTGGAGAGAAGCTATTAGCACTATTGTTTACACATTCAACTGAGTTCATATTAATGGTGATACTAGTAAGAATCCTTATGATTTATGGTTTGGTCATGTTCCTACTGTGAGACATTTCAAAGTATTTGGTAGAAAATATTATATCAAAAGAGACGAGGACAAGGCAAATTTTGATGCAAGAAGTGATGAAGGAATTTTCTTGGGATATTCAACAAAGAGAAAAGTTTACCGATGCTACAATAAGACACTAAGAAAGATACTGGAAAGTGTAAATGTGAAAGTGGATGAGAACCTTGAGAAATAAATCAGAGCTTGCATATATGATGATGGTTAGCACATTGTTTTGAATCCTATTCAGACTGAGGAATTGAAGCAGAATGATCTGGTAGAATCTGTTAACCCGGATATTGCTGTTGCTGGTGGAGAAGTGCAAGAACTTGAAAATCAAAATAAACAAAAGACTCTGAGGTATTTTAGATGGAATCATTCAGATAATCAGATTATTGGAGATTAAAATAAAGTTGTGATGACTAGAAGAAGGCTAGCTGCTGAAGAGGTATGTTTGATTTCTAAAATTGAACCTAAAGATGTTGTTGAAGCTTACAAAGATTAAATTTAGATGAGAGGTATGGAAGAAGAATTAGATTAAACTGAGAAGAATAACACATGGGAGATCATGCCTAGACTTAAGGATAAGAATGTGATTGCTACTAAATGGATATTCAGGAATAAATTGAATGAAGTCGGTGAAGTTGTTAGAAATAAAGAAAGACTGGTATGCAAAGGATACTCACAAAAATAAGGGATTGATTATGAGGAGAATTTTGATCCGGTGGCCAAACTTGAAGCTATTAGATTGTTGTTTGCATATGCTACCTATAAATATTTTAAGATATATCACATGGATGTCAAATCTACCTTTTTGAATGGTGATCTTGAGGAAGAAATCTACATTGAGAAACTTGATAGATTTTCATTATCAGATAATGGAGACATGGTATGTAAATTGAAGAAATCTCTTTATGGATTGAAACAAGCCCCTCAGGCTTGGAATGCTAGATTGAATAAATATTTGTTGAAATTAGGATTTAATAAAGGGACTATTGATAGTAATTTGTACTTTAAGATTAAGAATTATAACATCCTGGTTGTTGAAGTATTTGTTGATGATATTATCTTTGGAAGTGATGATGACTTGAGCATGAAGTTTGACAGTGATATGCAAAAGTAATTTGAGATGTCTATGATAAGAGAGATTAAAAAATTATTAGGTTTGCAGATTTCACAGACTGGAAAAGGTATTTTTATATATTAAACTAAATATGTGAAGGAATTGCTGAAGAAGTTTGGGTTAGATGACTCTAAACTGGTTGGAACTCCTATGGTGACTGGATGCAAATTATCTAAGAATGATGATTCTCCAAAAGATAATCAGAGTTTGTACAGGTCTATGGTTGGTGGATTGATGTATCTTGCTCAGACTAGGATGAACATTATGCATGTTGTGTGCATGACTTCTAGATATCAAGTTAATCTGAAAGAGAGTCATGTCACTGTTTTGAAGAGAATATTCAAATACTTGAAGGGAACTGTGGATTATGGTTTGTGGTATCCGAGGAATGATGATTTCATATTATGTGCTTAAACTAATGCTAATTGGACAAGTGATATTGATGACCATAAGAGTACCTATGGTGGTGATTTATTTTTGGGTAAGAAATTGATTTCATGGGATAGTAAGAAACATGATTCAATGTCCTTATCTACTACTAAAGTTGAATACATTGTTGCTACTGGTAGTTGCACTTAGAAGGTTTGGATGAAGCAAATGTTGAAGGATATCAAATTTATCTATAATGAGACTACTATCATATATTGTGATAATTTTGATGCTATTAACATGTCAAAGAATCCAGTGCAACATTCAAAGACTAAACATGTGTCAATCAAATATCATTACTTGAGAGAGAAAGTCAGTGAAGAGGAAGTGAAGTTGGAGTATGTGTCTACAAAGGAACATATTGTTGATATTTTCACTAAGCCTTTGCCTATAGATACATTTGTCTACTTAAGAGACAAGTTAGGGGTATCCTCCCCTCCTGATGAAAAATAGATGCATTGAGTTGCACCAATTCAATGGACCTCACAGTCTTATATATCTGTTTATCTGGATTGATGAGTTAGTGTTGCTCCTCTGGTGGATTAGTTTGGTTATGTGTTTTAGTGGGAGAGATTCATGATTTCTTTATCTATGAAGGAGAGTTTGGTTATCTATTTTGAGATCTTTTGCATTGGTGTCAAAGGGAGAGAGAGAAGCATGTGAAAAACTATTTTATCTGCTTGATCTTAGGGGGAGTTTTGTTGGAGTTATTTTCTTTCTTTGCATTGATTGTTTTTCACATTCATATGTTGCCATCAATGCCAAAGGGGGAGATAGTTGGACATTGTTGCTGCTAGGATATTTTGTTGTCATTGATTTAAACATATTCTTGCTCCACTAATTACAAATTGGTTTATTGAGATTATGGTTTTGTGCATGGAGTATCTTCAGTATCATTATATTCTTCTATACTAGTGTTGGTGATCTGGGAAGCTTAATTGATCATATCAGATGATTTGGTTTTGCAATTTTTTTATCTAATTAGTTCTTTGCAGAGTTCAATATTTCCTCTAGTATATTCCATTGTGATCAGATCTTGTGCTGAGATTTTGGGATATTATTTGAGATGGTCTTGTGTATCTTCAATTTACATGGTTCATAATTTGATGCTTTGCAAATTTTCTTTCTTCATGGTAGTTGTTATTCTTTGAGTGTTCTTGAGTTTCAAATGTTGATAGATGAAGATTTGATAAGTGGTGTTGGTGCAATTGTTACTAATGATTCTAGCATGCTTTCTTTATGTTTCCTAATTGTGTTCTATTTGTTTTGATGATCCACATTGATTTTTGTGCGAGTTCTTGGTGATTTTGCTGAACCGGTGATGTTCTTCGTGTTATGTGATTTTTTTGGTGGTGCAGTGTGTTGCGGTTGATCTTGGCAGGATTTATGGTGGTGCTGCATGTTTGAGCATTTGATTTAGGTCCATGTTATGTCATGTAAATCATTATATTAGTCCAGTGATCGATATTTGTATCATGTGATGAAATTTTGTAATTGTGAGTTGAGGTTTTAGCTGACCTTGTTATCAAGGTTGATGAATTGTATAAATAGGTGATGTATGTTGGCAATTTGGAGGAATTGATTATGTGTTACATTGATGTTTTGTCATTGACCATAATATCAGTTGTTTACTGGTTTTCGGTTGGTTCTGATAGAGTGGTTGGATAATGATATCGATCTGGTATGCTCCGATATGCTTTGGTTTGTGGAATTGATTTGGATCTGTCATTCATGCTATTTAGATGTCTATCATGATTAGTTGGTTCAGGATTTGATGACTCAGATACTATCATTTGTTCTAGTAAGCCTTTTTGTCACCAGTAAGGGTTTTACCGACAAATATTTGTTGAAGATATTTTGATGCATGTGATAAGTGGTGTTGGTGCGACTTCTAGATGGCTTTCAAGATATTGTTGGTTATCTTGTTTGTGTTCTTGTTGATTGGTGGTGTTGCATTTAGGACTAGACCTAATGCTATCTTATTCTGTTAGGTTATGGACTAGCTTATGTAACATGTTGATGGGTGATCACGATGTGTTACCGGATGAATTCATTGATTGGATTATGTTGTTTTAGTCTTAGGCCAACTTGGTTGATCATTGGATTGCAGGTTTATGTTATGAATTTATTGTATTATCTTTTAGGTGGCCGACCTAATTATTCAGGTCCAGGGTTGTTATAAATATGATGTAAGATCTCTTTGTAGATCATGGGATTTATATTATGGGATGGTTATGCAATTACTTGTGTGTGAATAATGTTGTAATCATATGCAGGATTGTTTGTAATGCCCCGCCAGGAACCCTAAAGGAAAACAACACAACTAGGCAACTAAAGGGTGAAATATTTTTTTTTAAAGATTAAGTGCATTAATTATAACCATTGCATGTCTAATAACATAGTGGAAGACTAACACATGATTTCCTAAGGGTTACCAATGAAGATTAATCATAGATTATATTAACACCAAGGTTAATCCAATTGTCCATTTAATTAGATAAAATAAATGCTTAAGTTCAAAACTACACATACATCTAAATTCCATAATGAAGAAATTAAAGTATTCCAATGTATCCAATTTCCATAAAACATTTATACATAAGATCAAAGCAACTGAATTAACATACATTCCACTGACATACTATTACAATATCCATAAATACCTGGCTTCCAATAATGCCACATATTACAAAGTTACAATATCAAGGTTACATAAAAGTTGATACAATGATCACAAATATGAGCTGGTACATGAACCACGAACCAAGAAACACTAGTGAAGCCTTTCGTCGCCTGAAGATACAATCCAGAACATATGATGGGAAGTGGCACTACCACCCGACCATGTGATCCTGAAATGGAACCACCCCACTGTGCTAGGAGATAGTAGAAAACCCTAAAGCAAGCAAAATAAGACAAGTACAAAAGAACTACATGAATCCACAAACATCCATGTGACTCAACTCACAAACACTAGTGACTCTAAGGAGAGAGTGTCATCACATAGCTTGATGGTTACCATGGTAGGCCTCCTAGGTTCCGGCTCTCTGTCCTGGTAACCTCTCTCGGCTTCCAGCTCCAACTAAGTCTCATGCAGACCCTACCAATCCTTTCATGAAGACAAGGTGGTGAGTTTGCCATTCCAGGCGTTCTCGTAACATTATGAGCCCTGTACAAGCACTTCACCTATGCATGAGGTACATTATCTTAATTAATATTTATTTCACTCCCCCAATATATTATTAGGTTATCACTTTTTAACTGACTTTCGATGGGTTATCCTATCATCCACTTCGGGCATGATGCCCACTTGAAAACCACTCTCTTTCATAGGACACTAACAGGAAAGGTCTCTCTATGAGAACTCTATGGCGAAACAGACAACCATAACTAATCCTGACAAACTACAGGTGAAGGATACACAATCACTAACCCAAGATTGACCATTTGGACAAAACACACAATGGCTCACATCAATAAGGTTATACAACAACACCTGACCAAGGAGATATAATAACATAGGACATAATGACAACTCAACCAGAATTGCAACGGAATTAAGCTTGACTGCAAACACCATTTACACAAGACCCTAATATAGGCAATCTTTTCTTACAACAACCAAAAGCATAAATAACTTGCAAATAAGGAATTTACAGATAATAAGAATTTACAACTATATTAATACAAATAAATCAATTTTGTCATTTTTCCAATAAGGTTAAATCAATCGCACAAAAATTAATCTCCTGATGTTTTCAAGCATAAATGCAAAATCTCCAAATTTACAATTTTTTTTTAAAACACCCAAACTATAATCTAATTACATTCATAAAATATAAATATAACTATAAATTAAATTATATTCATATAATATAATAATGTGAATACCTACAAATAATTCACTTATAATTATATTACAGAATATTTATTTAACAACTCAGAATTTAATTTCCACAGTATTAAAATAAAGCTAAAATAATATAATACCCATAATAATAAAAAAAAACTTATATATAAATAAATATATATATATATATAAATACATATATATAGATTCATATATATATATATATATATATGTATGTATATATGTATATATATATATATATATATGTATATATATATTAATTAATAAATCACCCAAAATACACAACCCCCGGACATGAAACCCGAAAGTGCCATGTCAAAGTACGCACAAGGGAAAAGAAAGAGGAAACCATACATCACGGCTACTCTGCACGGTAGCACATGCTATTGTCAGTAGCACTGCTACCGCACAGTAGTAGATGCTACCACTGGTAGCAGTTGCTACCGTCGGTAGCATACTACTGATGGTAGTACTGCTACCACACGGTAGACATACTACCCTCGGTAGTTGCGACCTGCCAAATTTTAATTTTTAATTTATTTTTTTAATATTTTACAATAACACAAAATTTACAATGAATTTCTTAAAAATCATTTTCCAAAATTTAGTTAGACAACTCTTTTTTTTTTTTAAGATTTAAATAAGATAATTTCTCCATATCCTATAAAAACAAAATTAATTCAATTAAAAATTAGATCCATTACCATAGTAATTAATAATTACCCAGAGATTACACTAATATTGACAGAACATCCATAGCCAAATATCAAAACTAACCCCCAATAAAAAGGAAATATTGTCTCTGGTAAAAAAAAACCCGTTTTCTTCCAATCTTACAATTTCCATGCAAAATAAAATCTTGGCAAAATCTGCCATAATAATTTTCCTAATTTTCTCAAAATTAACTTCCTTCCATAAACTAGAAATTAACATCAGGAATCAACTTTAGCCAAGAACAATAAATAATCAGACAGGATTTTATATTAAACAAACATCTTAACACACAAATCAATTAGTGAGATAAAAGAAATAAAACTATTTTCTTTAAAACAACAATCAAAAGAAGCCACCCAACCTGACATAGCTTTCCTAGAAGAAATCTATAGAAGAGCCCTAATCTTTTCAACAAGCTTCCAAATAAATTTCTTCACCTAAATCCTTGACCTGTTTCCTATGTATCCTAAAATAATGACCTATTCCTCTTTTTAAACTAAAATTCTAGGTTGAATATCTTTTTCCCCAAAAAACCTAAATTTAGAAGAAAAACAATTTTATTTTCTTTTCTAATATTCTAATCAAGGATAAGTTAACATGCAATAATTAAAAAATTATTTTTCTTTCTTTTCTTTTCTCATGCAACTCTAATTAATTTTCTAAATAAGAAATTAAAGCAATGCTATAATTTTAATGGATTCTTTTATTCATTTATTTATTCTTTTATTTATTATTTAAAATTCTAGGAAACAATAAATGCAATTAATCTAATTTATTTTTCCACTAAAATTTAAATAAAATATATTTCTAATATCATGCAACTTGCAACTTAATTTAATAAATTCTTTTAATTAATTAAATTTATAATCTCAATGCATACATAAATCAACTATGAGGTAACTCCATAAACTTAATTAATTAATCAAATCCACTAAAACACACAAACTGAACAAATCTCAAGCAAATACTCATAAAAAGATTAAATGTCAAAATACGAAGGCCGAACTAACTGACTAGACGACCAACTGATGACACTCACACGAGTGTAAATGAGTAAAATAGGGTCAACTACTATCTCCTCTACTTCCATCGGAAAATATAGGGCATGCTCAGACATGTGAAGCCAGGTGGAGACGATACCCTGTACCTACTCGGTACTTGTACCTACAATATCCTGCATCACCAAACCACACATACATATATACAATGTAGAAAACATAGCAAACACACCAATGAAGGAGAATTGCGACGTCCCTGTCTCACCGAAATGAGTGAAGGAAAATCGTCCCCTTGCATCCAATACACTCTCAGACACACAACATATAATTTCACATTGCATACATAATTTAATTAAATTTATAATCTCAATGCATACATAAATCAACTATGAGATAACTCCATAAACTTAATTAATTAATCAAATCTACTAAAACACACAAATTGAACAAATCTCAAGCAAATACGCATAAAAAGATCAAATGTCAAAATACGAAGGCCGAACTAACTGACTGGACAACCAACTGACGAAACTCACATGAGTGTAAATGAGTAAAATAGGGTCAACTACTATCTCCTCCACTTCCATCGAAAAATATAGGGCACGCTCAAACATGTGAAGCCAGGTGGAGATGATACCCTGTACCTACTCGGTACTTGTACTTGCAATATCCTGCATCACCGAACCACACATGCATATATGCAATATAAAAAATACGGCAAACACACTAATGAAGGAGAATCGCGACATCCCTGTCTCACCGAAATGAGTGAAGGAAAATCGTCCCCTTGCATCCAATACACTCTCAGACACGCTCTCAGATAAAGTAAAGTGTCAGTATATAGCAATAATCCATAAAATGTCATAAATCACAAGTACTGAAATACTGCAAATAAATTATGCATCTAATATGCAGATAAAGCATGAAATAATGTCATATAAGTCTAAATAACACATCATGGTAATGTATCCACTAAAAGTAAACAATAATAGAATATGTCTAATGAGTTCAAATGAGTCGGGGTACTACATCCTCCCCCTCAAAACTAGGCTTACTCCTGGAAGCCTAAAACAAATATGAATACAACTCTCTCATCTTCGTTGCATCCTCCCAAGTCACCGAGGTCTCATCGTTTGGGTCCCATAGGACCCTTACCTGGTTGATGGTGCGACCCCTGAGGATCAACTTGGCGGTCATCCACCACTGTAAACACTCTATGGGATCTCCCTGCATCTCCCACTATAGGCTTTGATGTTGTTGGCCTCTGGCTACATGTATTGTGTAAATGTTGAGGGCACTACGTGGCTCTATGACCAAACTGCCCACAAGAGAAGCAAGCTCCTCTACCTGGTCCTCTATTACTGTCGGCCCACTAGACTGCTGGAAACTTCCCTAGCTAGGGGCGTGAGATTCACTTTGCGAGGACTACCCTGAAGGGCCCTGAAATTGTTTTAGTTTCGACGATTGTTGCTATTGCTGTTGTCCACCCTTAGTGGGTGCCTGAGGAGTTCTAAATGGTGCAGCTGACTGGGACTGATTTCCCCGATCTCTATTCCCACTGGAAGGTGCACTCCCTATCTGCACACCTGACTGACCACCAAGTGCATGACTAAGGTTCAACTCAACTAATATAGCTTTCACCATGCCTATCTCCATTGAAGGTGGCTCAAACACCCTCACTCCTCCACTAATGCGGTCATTCAAACCTCTCAAGAAATGTTGGACAAGCATAGCCTCGTCATTACCAATCCTGACATATTGTTTGATCTCATAGAACCTATGCTCATACTGGTCTACTATCATCCCATACTGATGCAAGGCGTAGAACTCATCTACTTGAGTCTGCCTTCACTGTGGTGAGAGAAATCATGCCCTGAATCTCTCCAAAAATAGATCCCAAGTAACGGTGTTAATGCACACACCGATCTTCTAATCTAGTCTCCACTAGATCGAAGCAAAATTTTTGAGATGCATGATGGCACATCTCACCTTGGTGTTGCTACTATATGGAAACATAGCGAAACACCTATCTAAACTGATAAGCCAGGTCTCTACCTCAAGACCGGTACCCATACCATCAAAGTAAGGAGGGTTGGACCTCATCAAGTCCTTTATGTGACCCAAAGAAGGTGGATCTTGGTCAGCTGGAATCTCCCTTCTCCTAGGTGATCTCTCCCTCTCTCTCTCTCCTTTGGAACCTGTTGATGTGGCTCCTCAACTTGAACATGAATAGGCTACTCAAACTCAAGCCTGTGGCCTAACCTAGCCAAAAGCTCCTGAAACATCTATCTCAGCTCTTCCCTTTCGGGAACCTACTCTCCTGCATGCTGAGGATCCTGATGAACTGACTGTTCTCGCTTAGCACTCACATGAGTGGGTGGTGGTGAAGGATTGTGATGGTTAGAACTATCTTGGATGCATCTAGAATTATGATGATGGAAGCTAATCTGCCTCATGTCTACTGGAGAGAAGTTGTAAGCACAGCGGTATACACATTCAACAGAGTTCATATCAAAGGAGATATCGATAAGACACCTTATGAGTTATGGTTTGGTCATTCACCGATAGATAAGTCTTTCAGAATCTTTGGTAGTAAATGATATATCAAAAGAGATGATTCCTTTGGAAAGTTTGATCCTAGATGTGATGAAGGAATATTTATTGGTTATTCTAATGAAAGAAAAGTATATAGATGTTACAACAAAAGATTGCAGAGAATTGTGGAGAGCACAAATGTCAAGGTGGATGAGCAGAATAGAAGTCAAATCAAAAATTATGGGAGAGAACTGATAGTGGAAATGATCATAATTAAACTAGTAGCACCTGCACCAGAACAAAATGTTGAACTAATTACTCTGACAATATCAAAAAATTCAACAGTAACTAAAGATCGAGACAGAGGAACAAAAAATTGGAAGACTTCTAGGTATATAAGGTTGAATCATTCAAAAGATCAAATCATTGGAGACAAAAACAAAGGAGTGATGACAAGAAGAAGGTTGGCAGTTGATGAGGTATGTTTAATATCTCAAGTTGAGCTGGCATCAGTAATTGAAGCTTGTAAAAATGAATGTTGGATAAAAGCTATGGAAGAAGAATTAGATCAGATAAAAAAGAATAACACATGGACTATAGTTCCCCGACCTAAAAATAAGAATGTTATTGGAACTAAATGGGTTTTTACGAATAAATTGAATGATGATGGACAAGTTGTGAGGAATAAAGCTAGATTTGTTTGTAAAGGATATTCTCATAAGGAATTGATTATGATGAAACCTTTGCACCGGTATCTAGGATTGAAGCCGTGAGATTATTTCTTGCTTATGCTGCACATAACTACAAGGTTTATCAAATGGATGTTAAGTGTGTATTTATGAATGGAGATCTTGAAGAGGAAGTTTATATTGAGCAACCTGATGGATTTTCACTTTCAAATGACAAAAACATGGTTTGTAGGTTAAAGCAAGCTTTATATGGATTGAAACAAGCTCCTAGAGATTGGTATGCAAGACTGGATAAATATCTTTTGAAGCTTGGTTTCACTAAAGGTAATGCTGACAGTAATATATATTATAAGATCACTAATTATGACATATTGATTATTGAGGTCTTTGTTGATGATATCATTTTTTGAGGTGAAGATAAGTTGTGTATGTAATTCTCTAACAATATGAATAAATTTGAGATGTGTATGATTGGGGAGATGAAATTTTTCTTAGGTTTGCAGATTACTCGAAATGATAAAGGTATTTTCATCTGTCAAACTAAGTATGCTAGAGAGTTGTTGAAGAAATTTGGGTTGGAAAATTCTAAACCGGTTGGTACTCTGATGGTTATAAGTGAGAAATTGACAAAAAAAGATGCATCTGCATCGGTAAATCGTACAAGATACAATTCTATGATTGGAGGTTTATTATATCTGACTCAGACTAGACTAGATATAATGAATGCAATTTGTATTGTATCAAGATATCAGAGTGATCCTAGAGAAAATCATGAGAGTGCAGTGAAAAGGATTTTTAGGTATTTGTAGGGAACAATTGAATATGGTTTGTGGTATCCTAAAAATGATGTCTTTACATTATATGCATATACATATGCAAGTTGGGTTGGAGATGTTGATGACTGGAAGAGAACATCTAGTGGAGTTTTCTTTCTTGGAAAGAAAGTTGTTTCATGGATCAATAAAAAGCAGTCATGCACCTCTTTATCTACTGTTGAAGCTGAGTATGTTGCTGCTGCTACTAACTGTATACAAGTTCTATGGAAGAAGAAAATGTTGAAGGATATAAAGGTGAATTGTAATGAACCAGTAGTTATTCATTGTGATAACTCTGCTGCTATTAATATATCAAAGAATCCAGTATTTCATTCTAAGAAAAAGCACATATCTATCAAATATAACTTTTTGAAGGAGAAGGTGGATGCAAATGAAGTCAGACTAGTTTATGTGAACACGAAAGAGCAGATTGCAAACATCTTCACTAAACCTTTGCCTAAAGAATCATTTGAGTACTTTAGAGATATATTGTAGGTTTCTAGCCCTTTGGTAGAGACCTGAGTGATGCTAATTGGCATCAGTCCGGTATGCATTATTAGAGCTATTACTCATTCTGGATTGATATGGTGGGGCTACTACTCAAGGGGAGTAGTCAGCTATAAGAATCAGAGGATTTATGATTTTTCTTTGATATTTATGTCAGATCTTTGGCATTGATGTCAAAGGGGGAGATTTATTCTTGTGAAAAACATAAGGGAGAGATATATTCATTAGGGGAGTTTGGTTCAGAGCTTCATTGTTATATCATTTTGGGAGACTTGTTTGGCATTTCTTGGCACTTGGATGTTTTTCACATCTAGTATTGCCATCAATACCAAATGGGGAGATTGTTGGCAATTTGGAGGAATTGATTATGTGTTGCATTGATGTTTTGTCATTAATGGCAACACTAGCTATTTTGGTTGTTTACCAGTTTCTGGTTGGTTTCGATAGAGTGGTTGGATTATGATATTGATCTGGTATGCTTTGGTTTGTGGAATTGATTTGGATCTGTCATTCATGCTATTCAAATGAGTATCAGAGTCATTTGGTTTGGGATTTGATGACTCGGATACTATCATTTGTTCTAGTAAGCCTTTTGGTCTTCAGTAAGGGTTTTATTGACAGAGCTTTGTTGAAGATATTTTGATGCATGTGATAAGTGGTGTTGGTGCGGCTTCTAGATGGCTTTTGGGACGTTGTTGGTTATCTTGTTCATGTAACTATTGATTGATGGTGTTGCATTTAGGACCATACCTAATGCTATCTTATTCTGCTAGGTTATGGACCAGCTTATATAACGTGTTGATAGGTGATCACGATGTGTTACCAGATGGATTCATTGATTGGATTATGTTGTTTTGGTCTTAGGCCAACTCGATTGATCATTGGATTATGGGTTTATGTTATTAATTTATTGTATTATCTTTTAAATGGTAGACCTAATTGTTTAGGTCCCAAGTTGGAATAAATATGATGTAATATCTCTTTGTAGATCATGGGATTATGTTATGGGATGGTTATGCGATTACCCATGTGCGAATAATGTTGTAATCATATGCAAGAGTTTTGGTCGATCATAGGTGATCAAATTATGTTGTTAAGAGAGGTTTAAGACCTCAGGTACTGAGCTTAACTAGAACTATACTTAGGCATAAGAGATGTTTTCTTTGCAGTTCACTCTTCTTTCTAGATTGTAGTCTGGATTATTTTGTAGTCAGTGAGGGTCCTTTTATGATGAAAAGTGTGCTCTAGGTTTTTTTCCTTCTTGCATGTGCAGGCCCCTCATTTTGTAATCACATACTTACTATAAAAGTACTATCTAACTATGGGTAGGCTTCCTACCATGGTTTTTCCCCTTATCGGGTTTTCCACGTACAAATCTTGGTGTCATGTGTTTTGGATGGATGGTAACTATTCTGTGATTTATGTTTATTTTTAATTTCTATATATGCATTTCGGTATTGAGTTTATGTGTTTTGGAAATAAGGATTTGAATGCTTAAAGTTCTGTAATCTATTGACAATTGATTCATCCCCCCTCTTAGTTGTCCTCTAGTTATCCGAGTTGTCTAACAATATAGTCATGTAATTTAGGTATCAAGGTTGTGTCTACATTATTAGAGAGTGGTGTATGTGTGATCAAGCAATTCATCTTTTGGTGTTGTGATTGAGCAGAGATTGGTGTTGCTGAGCAGATAAGTGTGCTTAACCACAACTGTCATCAGGCATTTGCAGATGCTATTATTGTATTTCATTCCTTCCAGATTGTAGTCTGAATCTTGTTGTAAATCGGTGAGACTTCCTTGAGGTTTGTAGCCTTCCAGGTCATTATCTTTTGAGTAGTGTTCTCTAGGAAGTGTGCTTGAATGCATGTGCATTCCCCATTGTAATATTTTCACATACTATTGCAAAGTATCATCTTATTGTGGGTAGGTTCCCACCGTGGTTTTCCCCTTAACCGGGTTCTCCATGTCGAAATCTTGGTTTTGTGTGTTGTGTTATCAATTTTCTTATCTTTTTTGTTGCTACAGTTTATCAGATTTATTTTTGTGATTAAGTTTGTAGATCTGGTGAAAACTGATTCACCCCCCCTTCTCACTTTTCCCTCATTGTTGTTGCCAATGATTCTTTGAGAAGTAAGAAACCTTTTAGAATCTCCAATACCAATAATGAACCGAAAGAAAATTAAGAGGGGTGGGGGGGTGAATCAGTTTTCCACAAATTAAACAATTAATGTAAATTATAAACCATTTACCGGAGCACAATATAAAGAACACAATGAAAGATAAACAATGAAAGCACAGATCACACAACACCAGTATTTTTTTATGTGGAAAACCTGGTAAAGGGAAAAACCATGGTGGGAAATCCTACCCACAGTCAGATAATACTTTTGTAGCAGTATGTGAAATAATTACAATGGGGATTTCACTTGCAATACAACCATCCACCTAGAGCTCACTACTCATCATAAAGGGAAGTCTCACTGACTTACATAAACATCGAACTACAATCCAGAGAAAATGAATTGTGAAAATAGCATCTCCTAATGCTTGATACAATTTCGGTTAATCACAAATGTCTCCCATCCAACTCTAAAACCTTCACAACCCTTCGCTGAATGATATATCTATGTTCGCACAATTACCTCTCTCTGATAATGCAGACATAACCATACCATACCCAAATTACATGAATGAATCACCTATAAATATAGATCATCAACCTTGATAACAAGCTCGACTAAACCCCATAAACCATAATTACAAAAATTCATCACACGGTACCACTAGACCAATATTATGATTTAAATTACATAGCATGGACCTAATTCAAATTCCCAAACAATTATATCTATTGGAAATTTTGCTAAGACCTATATCAACACGTTTCACCAACCAGTAGAAACCCTTAGTGCAAATTATATGCGGGAAAAGTGGGTCGATAGAACTCAATATGTGAAAAATGGAGCTCTATGGAGCCTTGCTCACACACTCATAGGACTTCTTGGTGCAAGCTATAGAGTAATGAAGTATCACTCAGCTTCCCAAGGTGGGTCCCATAGTTCTCTATCTTACACGGTCCCTCAAACCAATGTTTTTGCTCTCAGATCACTGAGCAAAATGGTTTAGGGATGACAAATGCAAGAACGAGGGATGCTTTTGTTGATTTTAATATGAGATGCATTCTAAGCTATGCATGACTCTAGAAATGCAATAAACTAACTATAAGATGACAAGGTTAGTAAACAAACTATCCTGGCATACTATATTAGTTAATGATTTAAACTAATGATAATAGAAATACTCTAAAATGTATATTAGATTAATTTCTATTTTAAAGAGGGGCTAAATGATGAGCATAAATGGTATATGAAAGCTTGAATGTATTTGAACATAAGTATGATACTACAAACTTGGATGATCAAAATGGAGGGATGAGAGCTCTATTTATAGCAAAAATAGGGCAATGGATGGTCAGGATTGAAAGAGTTAATCAAGGGTTGAGTTTGAAAGTTGGGAATCCATGTTTGCAATTTGTACCAATGAAATGGTGACAAATGTCAACATAAGACTGGTTGAGAAAAGGGGTTTGAGACATTAAATGCCTGAGAAGACCTCATGGTTATCTAGAGGGTAAGGGTCAAGCTTAAGTTAAAATTACCCATTGGATTAAGTTTTAATCCAAGGATAAACTCTTGTACAAATGATTAAGGGATAACCATGGTCAAAGCAATGAATGCTTGATGAGACCCTTGGGTTACATGGAGGTTGAGTTTAGAGAAAGTCTCTAATCATGCTAGAGGGTTGAGTTAACCATTAATGGTTTGTAAGAGAAAGTTGTTGGAGACTTGGAGCCTTTAATGGTTATTGAAGACTTTGAGGATTTGAGAAGTGACTTCCCTTTGTTTAGGGATGTGACAAAGTTTAGAAGATGGGTTAGGTTAATTTAGAAGTGATTATAAGGGTCTAGAAGAAATTAGGAATAGGTTTTAGAATGCAAGTGGATGGAGAGATAATAGGATTTAATTGAAATAAAGTTAATTTAATTCAATTTGGTTGCAATCAAATAAATTAGACTTATTCAATTTAGGATAAACTTTTTAATTAAATTTGAATTTAATTAAAAGTGGATAGAAGGGATTTAATTGAATAAAATGATTTATTCATTAAATGGTAAAAAGAAGTCTAGTGAATTTAATTTAGATAAATTGAGTAATTTACTTAATTTAAATAGAAGAATGTGGGTAATTTAATTAAATTGGATTTAATTAAATAGAGAAATGAACATAAAATATTCATTTAGGAATATGGTCATTTTTATACGTCTACATTTTGCCCCTCTTTGAAGTGACGTGTGTGCACATGTTATTTCAAAGAAAATGATGTGTTATCGTGATTTATGATCAAATGAAATTTTTGCTTTTATGATTTTCAAGTCGTGCCCCATATTTGATTTGATGTGTGATGCCCCAAATTCGATATTTGATGGTGATGCCCCAGATTTGATATTTGATGGTGATGCCCCCTTTGGAGATGAATCAATATTTTGAAAATTTGGATTTGATTTGGTGATTTGTGTTTGGAGTGTATGATTTTGTTTATATGAAATGTTTAAATTGATTCATCTCCTGATAATGTACATGTTTTTAGGGTATAAGGGAGACCGCGAGCAAATTACATGCCCAATTCCCTAACCCTAATTTCATTTTTCTCCTATAAAAGGGGAAAAGTGCTTTGGTTTGATTCATTTGTGCATTGTTGACTTTGGAGAAAGAGATTTTGGAGAGAAGTCAAAATGCCTATTCTATATTCCAGGCATCGTTTTGAGCGCGTTCGGAGATACTGGAGACCTGCCGCATATGGACCACCAGTAAGTCAACACTTTTGACCCTTTTTTGATTTTTTATTTTGTCATTTTTGGTCAGTTTTTTAATTTTTGAAATTTGGTTTTATCAGTTTAGCACGTCAAAGTAATAATTTAGCGCATACAAAAATTTAGGTAGTGCATAGCATTTGAAGTTAGGGTTGCGTCCGAAACAAATAGGATAGCGCATAAAAATTCTAGGTTAGCGCATGGCGGTATAATAGCGCATGTTGAACATAGGGTACCGCGTCAGGTCAACAGGGTAGCGCATGAGCTAGACCTAGCGCATTGGGGTCACAGGGGTTCACATGGGTAAGGGGTTTTAGCATGTAGGTTAGACCTAATGCATAGGGTCACATAGGTAGCATCAGCATGATGTAGGTTAGCACATAAATAGGTTTTAGTGCATGGGGTAGGTTGGGTGACACATTGGGGAAAAAGGATAGCGCGTAGAGGCAATCTAGCGCATAGGGTAAATAGATTAGCACATGGAGAAAATAGCATAGCGCATGGGTGTATTTTAGCATGTAGACAATCTATTTTAGCTCATTAGGAAAATTTTGTGAGATGGGGTGATTTGTGAATGAAAAAAATTGATAGGATAAAGCCAGTCTTGCCAGGATAGGTGTAATTGGTGCTTTGCTGTGTTTTGATGTCATGGTTTTGATTGATTTGTCCAATATGAGTGTTGCTATAACTTGTTTTGATTTGCGATATTTCAAGTTATGCATAGATATTAATGTGTTGTTTTGATCAGAGCATGATTTGTTTTTGCAATGTGTTTCAAGTTCAATGTGTGGAGCCTGATTTGTGTTACAAGCTAATATGGGTTGGAAACTTGAGTTGTTTTACAAGCTGATATGGGTGGGAAACTTGAGTTGTTTTACAAGTTTATGTGATTTGGAGACTTGAGTTGTGTTACAAGTTTTGATATGGTTTTTGATAACTTGAGTCTTTTACAAGCTGATATGAAATGATAGGATGTTGAACTTGATGTAGAGGAGCAAATTGTTTCATGTTTTTGTTTGATGTGATTTTGATTTTGATTTTGATATCTTTGTTTTTATGGGGAAACTGATATTGGACTTGTTTTGCTGGTTGACAGGAGCGATTGGGCATGGTTCAGTTGCGTGAGCGATTTCCTAGGCCTTGGACTTTGATACCACGGTTGACACAGGCCGACTTGGATATTATCAAGAGATGCGGTCTGACATCCCTGTTGGATATGCCTCGGTTCACTGTGAACTAGGGGTTACTTACAGTGCTCACAAAGAGGTGGCACAATGACACGAACACCTTCCACTTTGCCATGGGTGAGATGACAATCATGCCAGAGGACTATTATAGGATTCTGTGCATACCAGTAGTAGGTTCACTACTACCTTATGAGCAATCGGAGGAGGGTGGCACAGAGGCACTTCATCGCATATTCCATGATGAGACAGTATGTGGATATGAGATCCCCTGGCAGGAGCTCTTGGACTTGGATTATGTATCGCTTACATCAGTACTGGCAGGGTTTTTAGGTGGCTTTCTATGTCCCGATCGCAGGTCGAAGGGACTATCTATGGGATGGGGGCTAGTGTGAGAGGACATGGTTACATAGGGCTGCAGGTTCGCGTGGGGATCGACTATGCTAGCCCATCTGTACAAGGACTTGCACGAGGTGGTATACCTGGGTTATGGCAGTTTGTCAGCTGGCGTGACGCTCCTATAGGTATGGTGCTAGGAGCACATTCCGACTACGAGGCCATTAGTAGACAGAGATAGGCCTGTTGGACATGCCTATGCCTATGGGTACAGGGGTCTAGTTGTCCAACGGAAGGTGGGCAAACTAGAGCATTGGAGGAGAGTGCTGGATGACATTGATACAGTCACATGGTGACCATATATAGGGTGTGAGGTATGGGCGGAGGATGGGCTGGAGATGGCCTATGTTTTTATAACGAGATACCTGATTGGGAGGACCCCATTCATGATTGAGAGGTTTGTGGTCACCCAAGTTTTATGATAGTTTGGTCGACAGCAGGGTATACCTCAGGGGGCCTGTTTGTATGCACGTCGTAGGAAGGACATACCAGACTGGGGTCTGACTATTGATAGTGTGGTGACTGTGGAGGAGTTTGTTAGCTTGGCGGGCTAGATATGGGATTATGCCCAAGAGATTTTAGATGCGGGCATGACAGATGAGTTCGCGAGATTGTTCGTTGCGTGGGCAGTGGCGAGGATATCAGATCCAGAGGAGATGCGGCCATCATTTGATGATGATGATGATGAGGGAGGTGGAGATGATGAGGATGATGGAGATGGTGGAGGAGGACGACGAGGGAGGGGAGATCAGGGGAGGAGGGGAGATAGAGGGAGGAGAGGAGATAGAGGTTTGGAGAGAGCAGTTAGACGGGTGGTGATGGACAGGGGGAGAGGCGGATTGGCCATTGGAGCCGGTGGAGAGGGGAGGGTGGGGGAGGTTCTAGCTGCAGTGGGGGGGACTGACAAGGTGATACGGCCAGCTCAGAGGAGGAGGATGGATGTGCTCCCACCTCCAACACCAAGGACAGGCAGAGGGAGAGGGGATACCCCTGCACAGGTACCCCTACGGGTCCGGATCCCTACTCATGTTGAGGATGCATAGATTAGGACCCTACAGGTGATGGTACAGCAGTTGCAGGCATAGTTATTGACATATCAGTAGTAGATTGCGCAGTTGACCACTGAGTGAGACATAGAGATAAAGCGGTGGGGTCAAGCGGAGGATCTTGTAGCGAGCGTGCAGAAGGCAGCGGCGGGTGGTCTGATGAGAGACACCCTGAGAGAGCTATCTTTGAGAGCTCAGGAGGCAGAGTACTACCGTCATCACTATGAGGCTACGGTACCTAGGGATTGTTGAGTATAGAGCTTTACACAGTCAAGATCCAGTCGATCTCGAGATACTGGGTCGCGATCAGAGAGCCGAGGGGTGACAGGGCCATTGAGACATGATCCCTCTAGAGATCCAGGGGTGGGGACTTCTGGAGTGAGACCATCTTCATCAGGGGATAGCCATACTTGAGAGACATCATCTCCATTGTATTTTGATCATTGTATTTGTTTGTACTGGGCATAGACATGACAGATTTTGTATATTTTGATCATTTTTGAGATATATATACATACATATATATATATATATATATATATATATATATATATATGGCACCATTTTCTTTGATCATGTGATGTGTTATATGGATGCATGTTCCATGTGTTCTTTCTTTACTTTATGATGATGTGATGCTTAGAGAGATGATATGATGCATGATGTATGATGTATACTTTGATATGCTGCAAGATGTATCTTGAAAATGAGATGTATGATAATGATATGCTATGAGATGTATCTTGAAAATGAGATGTATGATAATGATATCTTGTGAGATGTATCTTGAAAATGAGATGTATGATAATGATATGCTGTGAGATGTATCTTGAAAATGAGATGTATGATAATGATATGCAACTAATTGTAAAATGATATGCAACTATGTTTTTGGAGCATCCTCATTCTGCATTTGCCATCCTGATATAACCATATGTTATTTGCTTTTGAGATAAGTATCATCATTGAGATTTGGTTTGATTTTGGGATATGTTGAAAATTTATTCAAGCATAATGGTATAATTGAACCATAATGACCTGAGAAAAATTTACATGATGTTTGATTTTGCAAGATAGCACAAGCGTCAAGGTATAATTGAACCAGGACGACCAGAGTGCGGATTGCGTATAAACAAACAAGATGAAATCATTTGTATGCGTGAAGTGGAATCATGCCTTCAGTGATATTCGATGTATCGCGTCTCGAGGCAAGTATTCACATAGTACAAGTGATCACCTCCCAGACATAAAACTAAGAAAATATTGGAAGTTTCCCATGATCTCTAGCTTTGAAACATTTAGTGAGAAAAGGTAGAGAATCCAATAATTTGAAAAAGTTCAAAATGCAAAAATAGATGCGATAATGCAACATTTAGTACTTTAGAAAATCATCCATCCTTGGTATTTTTGTGTTTCTTTGTTTTTCTTTGCGATGAAGTGTAGTTTTGGTTATTGGATGCAAGGTTTCTGAGTTTTGCAAATAGTTTTGATGTCTTGAATGTTTGCAAGCTTTGACGATTTATTGCCCCTAGCTGAGTGTGCCTCTTGATGTGAATATGTATAGTGATTTCCAGGCCATGGTGGAATGTGGTAAGAAGATATATATGGATAGACCAGGATAGTGACTACACTAAGTATGTCCTAAATGGATATGTGCTAAGTGTCGGGTGATGGCCGATAGTGTTTTAAGGATATGGGTAAAATGGTATGGAGATAGATAGAGGAGCCATCCTTTCACTAGTTGCTTTTATTGTACCTTGTTATTTGCTTTTTTTGGATTTTTTGGATTTTTTTGCTTGTTTTGGCTTTTTCCGTGCATTAGGCTACTTAAGTGTAGTAATTCTTCAGATGGATGCTATTAGTTGGTTCGTCGAGCACATCTCCTTCTAAAGTTGTTAGCTGATAGGAACTTAATCCATAGACTGATATGATGACATAGGGACCCAACCAGTTAGGTTCAAACTTCCCTTTCTTTTCTCGATCTTACTGATTTCTTGGATTTTCTTTGAGGACTAGGTCACCAACTTTGAAGTTGCGAGGGATGACCTTGTGATTGTAGCTCTTGCACATGCGTTGTTGATATGCTTTGAGATGAGTGTAAGCATGCTGGCATCTTTCATCTAATAGTTCAAGTTCTTGGAGTCGGTTAACTCGATACTCTTCATCCAGGATTAAACCTTTCAAAGATACTCTGAGAGATGGGATTTCTACCTCCAGGGGTAAAATGGCTTCTAATCCATATACCAATGAGTATGGTGTTGCTCCTGTAGGTGTGCGGATGCTGGTTCTGTATGCCCAAAGTGCTGGATTGAGTTGTACATGCCAATCTTTGCTTGCACCATTCACTGTTTTCTATAAGATTTTTAGTATTGTCTTGTTAGATGCTTCTGCTTGACCATTTCCCTGTGGGTAGTATGGTGTAGAGAACTGATGTTGGATTTTGAATTTTTCACATAGTTCTTGTACATCTTGATTTTTGAAAGGTCATCCATTATCTGTGATGATTGAAATTGGAATACCATATCTGCAGATCAAATAATTTAGGATAAACGAGGCAATTTGTTTTCCAGTTACTGTGGTCATAGGAACTGCTTCTATCCATTTGGTAAAGTATTCTGTTGTAGTTATAATGAACTTGTGTCCATTTGAAGATGAAGGATGAATTTTGCCAACTAAGTCTAGTCCCCATTGACAAAAGGGCCATGATGTTGTAAATGGCTGCAATTCCTGTGCTAGTGCGTGTATTAGATTGCCATGGATCTGGCATTTGGGACATTTCTTAGTGAAGTGGTAAGAATCTTTCTCCATTGTAGGCCAGTAGTATCCCATCCTTAGAAGCTTTTTAGCAAGAGTAGTACCACTTGAATGTGTGCCACAAATACCTTCGTGAAGCTCGTGTAAAGTGAAATCAGAATCATTACAATCAAGGCAATGAAGAAGAGTACTATCTAGACCTTGACGGTACAAAGTATCAGCGGTAAGGGTATAACGGGCAGCTTGCTGGATAAAATTATGTTTCTAGTTATGGGATTGGTCCATGGGTAAGATATTGTTCTTGAGGTAGTCATGTATCGGTCCATATAACGGAGAATCTGAACCAGTCAAAGCATAGATAACATGGGATTCAGAGTGGTCATGGGCTGGGGAGAACAGTTGCTCTACCAAGAACTCGTAATGACTCTGTTGCTCTGGAATTTGTAATAATGAAGCGATAGTAGCCATGGCATCGGCTGCCTTGTTGTTCAACCTTGGTATCTGCTCGAAGGTGATGTGCACAAAATACTATTTGAAGTCATCCACCATTCGTTTGTAGGGTAGCAGCTTGTCATCCTTTGTTTGATAGTCATTGTTGATTTGATTGATGACTAATTGTGAATCTCCATAGACTTTTAACTCCGTGATTTTCCATTCCACGGCCATTTTGATGCCTATAATCAATGCCTCATATTCAGCCACATTATTTGTGCATGGGAACATAAGCCTATATGATCTTGGTATAGTGTGTCCTTCTGGAGTTTATGAAAAGAATACTAGCACCTGAACCGTGTTGGGTGTAGGATCCATCAAAGTATAGAGTCCATTGTTTGGTAGAAAGAGCAAGAACGTCCCTGTCTGGAAATTCAATCGCCATAGTTTGTTTTCCTGGTAGCGGTGCTTCAGCTAGTTGATTTGCAATTGCTTGTCCTTTGATGGCTCTTCTTTCTGTGTATTGGATGTCAAATTCACTGAGAATCATGACCCATTTAGCCAATCGTCCAGTAAGAGCTGCTTTGCTGAGTAGATATTTGAGAGGATCAATTTTTGCTACTAGCTTAATGGTGTGTGCTAGCATATAATGTTAGAACTTCTGAGATGCGAAGACCACTATTAGGCAAGCCTTTTCAATGAATGTATAGTTGATTTCATAGCCATTCAATGTCCTACTCATGTAGTAGATGGCTCATTCCTTTCCTTGTTGATCTTCTTGTGCCAATAGTGCACCCAGCGATATATCTGTTGTTGAGATATATAGGATAAGTGGCTTTCCTACGACTGGTGGTACCAGAACTAGTGGATTCATCAGGTACTGTTTGATTTGATAAAAATATTCTGCACTCTTGGTCTCCCATCTGAATGATACATTTTTGTGTAGTAAATGGTTAAATGGTAGACTTTTATCAACTAATTGAGCGAAGAATCGCCTGATTGATTGAAGTCATCCTTGTAGAGATCTGAGTTGACTGATATTCTTTGGTGGTGGCATTTCCATAATGGCTTGTAACTTTGCTGTATCTACTTCAATACCTTTAGCTGAGACTATGTAGCCTAGTAACTTGCCTGATGTAACCCTGAAGACACACTTTTTAGGGTTGAGCCTGACTTGGAATTTCTCCAATCGATCAAAAATCTTTTCTAGGATGTCAAGATGTTCTGCTCTAGTGAAGGATTTAGCTAGTAAATCATCCACGTAATCTTCCATAAATGTGTGCATCATGTCATGAAAGATTGTAGCCATTGCTCTTTGATAAGTAGCCCCTGCATTCTTTAAGCCAAAAGGCATAACATTCCAACAGTACATTCCCCAAGGACAGGTGAATGTGGTTTTATCTTGATCTTCTGAGGCTATTCTGAATTGATTATACCCTGAGAAACCATCCATTAGTGAGAGCATTGTATGGCCTGCTGTGAGGTCTACAATTATGTCGATACTAGGCAGAGGAAAGTCGTCTTTTGGACAAGCTTTGTTGACATCTTGAAAATCAGTGCAGATTCTGATACTGCCGTCTGGTTTTGATACTTATACTATATTGGAAATCCATTCTGCATAGTCAATGGGTTGGATGAATCTGACATCTAATAGTTTCTTGAGTTCAGCTTTGACCATGAGTGACACCTGTGGATTCATCTTTCGTAGCTTTTGTTTGACTAGTTTAATGCTTTGAGAGATGGACATGTGATGCATGATTAAGTGTGGATCTACTCTGGGCATATCGGCATATGACCAAGCAAAGTTAATTTGTTGTCCTTTAAAGAAAATGATAAATGCTAATCGTTCCTCCTCTGTTAGAGATTCTGCAAGGTGTATGTTTTTGACTGATTCTGTGGTACCAATGTTGATTGATTGAGTGGGTTCAATCAATATGGGTGATCGCTCATGAAAGTGCTTAGGAAGAGTGTCAAGTCTCCCATCTTTAGGTGCCTTAAAAAGGTTTTCACCCTCAGATGCATCCTTTATTTTTACTTTTTTGTGATCTTGAGCTGCCATTGACTGGTTTTCAGCACCAGATCTTTTACTTGGTTCATTTTTGCGACGAAGAGACTTGGCACTCCCTGATTGGTAGACATCGTTACTTTGTTCACTGGTAGAGTCTGTTTCTGGAATAACAGTACATAGGTAGTGGATAATAGATTCATCATCTGGGAAAATTGGTATATCATGGATTTTAGGTTCATCCCAGTCTATGAGGTCAGGAAAGACAAGCGGTAAGGAATCATTTGGTGGATCAAGTTCTACTACTATAAGTGTCAAGACAGAGGTTTCATCGTGATTGTTCTTGGTTTTAAAGAAGTCCAGGATTTCATCGAGGTCTTTGACAGTATTATCTTCTGTATAGACTTGTTCATAATGTTTCTGTTTGCTTTCCTTGGCATCATAGATATTTTGTGGACCAAATTCAAGATGTCTATCTTCTGCATTATGCTCTTCCTAAGAAAGGGGTATGTTGTCAATGTTATTAGGGATATCTACAGTAGCATTTGAGTAGGTACCCCATTCATATTCATTGGAATCAGTCTCTAAGGCATCATCCTAGATTCTATCAATGCTGTAAACATGTATGTTGTATGGTGAAAACAAATCTTTGATGATGGATACCATTTTGATAGTTTTTGCTGATTCGGTGTCAGATCTTGCTTCTACTTTCTGTATTTGCTCATAGACTGTGCCTCCTCTGGGAGGAATAATGGTATCCTGAGATGATCTTATTTGTTCTTGACATAGTGGATTTTGAATATGAGCTACTGTTGCAGATATGGCCTTCTTGTGGCTTAGAAGCTTTTCCTGATGTAACTTATGTTCTTGATGTTCCCATGCCTTGCGGATTGTTTCTGCTGACTCAAAGAGTGCTTCTTGCCAGGATTCTTCTTTAAAATTCTTCTTTACTTTCCATTGAGGTTTCACAGTTATGCAAGGTGACTTTCTTAATAGGAAAGTGAGCTTACAACCTAATCCCATTTTGTCTCTACTGGGTTGTGAAGGAAGATCTATGGGTTCAGTGATTCCTTCTTTGCGTTTCCCAATAGGTCCTTTACCGTCATATCCCATTTGCTGCATGATTAAGTATCCTTTTCCATATAGGTGTGTAGGTAGAATAATGTCCAGTGCAGCTGCTCTATTATCTTCTTCCTCATCTTTGTATAACCAGCGAAGAATATCCTTGTCTTCTGATTCATGCGCTAGAGTGCCCAATTGGATGAAGGTACCATCAAATTTGGTGATGGGCTGAGTTACCAAATGTGTTAATGTAGTAGGCAATCCATGAGATCTAGGCGATGTCGGTAATTTGGCCAAACATAAAGGCTCCAAAGAGTATTCTCCCATACCTTGGTCTTTGATTTGCATTTGCTGTTTGAAATCTCTAAATAATGAGTTGGGCTTTGCCATTTGTAGATCTGATGTTGAGGATCTCTTCTTTTCTCTATTATGAGGAACTAAACTGTCTTGGGCTGCCCCCATTGCGTTGCAATGTTGAAAAAGATTGTGATCAGCAGATATGGAGATTTCTTGTCCGTCATAAGGAAATTTGACACACTGGTGATACGTAGAAGGTACTGCTTGCATTTCATGTATCTAGGGTCACCCTAACAAAATATTGTAGGTGAGATCTATGTCTAAGACCTGACACATAGTATCCTTTTGCATTGGTCCCACTTGAATAGGTAACATCACAGTTCCTTTAGAGGACCTTTCCTCATCATCATATGCCTTTATGGTAATCTTCTTGCAGGGATCAATAGACTCTTCTGAGAAGCCTAATGCACGGATAAGCTTTAAAGTACATATAATAAGTCCAGCTCCTCCATTGATTAAGACTCTTTTCACTCAGTGTTTGCAAACAATGGCTTCGATATGGAGAGGAGTGTTATGCGGATGACTCAAGGAAGCATTGTCATGCTCTGAGAAGGTGAGGTTATGAGGTCCTATCATATGGGCGACTATGGGTTGAAATCTGTTCGTATCCAAATTTTGAGGTACATTGGTTTCCAATAGCGCTTGTTCCAATATGTCTTTGTGTTTCGGTGATAGTTTCAGCAATTCTAGTATAGATATCTGAGCTGGAGTTTTGCTAACCAGGTCATATTGGATTTTTGGTGTAGTAGTTGTAGGCACAGTATGTCCTTTTAAGACATATTTCTGAGTTCGGGTTGTCACATTGACAGATTCATGATCACACTGATCTCGGATGGTGATGACATTTACTTGATGATTTTCAGCTGATATGTGATTTATGGTGTTGTTGTAGATATGGTTGATACGAGCTCCGTGTGCATCATTCGAGGTTGAAGCTCCATCCTTGTTGTAATTTGGAAGAGGATTTTTAAAGGCTCCGTGATCACCATTTGTTTTGAGACCATCTACTATTAAGTCACCTCGATCAATCATGTCTTGCACAATGTTTTTCAATCTCATGCAATTGTTTGTCCAATGACCCTTGTTACGATGGAAAACACAATAGTGTGAATCCTTCCACCAAGGTGGTTTGATTTGGGGTTCATAGTTGTTGATTGCAGGCAAGGAGAGAATTTTGTTTGCCAGAAGTTCTCTGAATGCTGATTCTAGTGATTGCCCCAGTGGTGTGAAGATACGCTTTTGGAAATTGTTCGTGCTGTCGTGTGAATTGTAGTTAGGTCCCAGATTCATGTTTTTGCTTTGAGTATCATTGGTGTTGTTTGTGTTGAGTTGTCCTTGATTGGTGTTTGGTGCATATGTGTTAGCATTTGGATTAACCTTTTTAGCATTTTTCGTAGTCTGAGGATTTCTGGATAATGCAAGCACTGGTTGCTTAGATTTGGGATCATGTGATTCATTGTTGCCTTCATTTTTGTTTCGAGTCCAAAATTGAGATTTGTCCAAGTTGCTGTTGTTCTGGTTATTGTAGTTTGATGAGTTTGTTCCTTCCTTGAAGAATTTGAGTGTTCCCTTTTTGACACATGCTTCCTCTACTTGAATGCCATTTTCAATCAATTTAGTGAAAGACAGTATGCATTGGAGTTTTAGCCTGTAACTCATTTCACCATTCAAGTTGTTGATGAAGATTTCCATTTTCTCCTTTTCAGGAATATCTCAAGGATATCTTGATACCATACGTCGCCAGCATTGAAGGAATATCATGAATGTTTAGTTCTTCTTTTGTTTGGTGTTACAGACATCCAGCATGGTTATGGTATGTTGGATGTTATAAGAGTATTATGTTATGAATTTGTTAACCATTTCATCAAACGATCTAACAGGTGGTGTAATTTTGGATAACCATTCCATTGTTTTCCCTCCCAAGCTTCTTGGGAATAACCTCATCAGATAGGTGTCATCATGAGCAAACTCAAGACTCATGGTACAAAATTCTTTGACATGATCATGGGGATCACTTTTTCCATCATATTTGTCAAATTTAGGCACATATGAGTTTGGAGGAAAAGGGATCATGTGTAATCTCCTGTCAAAAGGATAAGGACAGATTTCGTTTAAAGAGTACCGTACTATTGTCCCTTGTTGCATATCCTGCATTTGCCTTTGTAACATTTGCATTTGTTGAGTAAGGGCAGCCAAAGGTACATTGTTTTGCCAAGGGAAAAGTTCTTCCCTTGTATTGACCCTGGGTTGAAACAGTCTTTGGAACGGTATATTTTGCTCGGGAAGGTATTGTCTCAGTGTATGTTGTTCTATTATGTCTTGATCCGGAATGTTTTGCATGGTGTATGTTGTTCTGGTATGTTCTGATCCAGGATATTTTGTTCAGGGTCATGGATTTCCCTTTCGCGCTGTCATTCTTGATATTCGTAATGCTAAGGGTGTGTCCTAAACATATCTGCATCAAGGTTTTCAGGGAGTTTTATTCCTTTGCTTGTGAGCATGAGCAAATATTTTTCTTTGTCATTTTCCATGAGCCTTTCTACAAGCTTTTGGAATGAAGCGTTTTCCTGACATTCCTGTAGAAGCGCTTCAAAAATTTCAGTCTCCTCTAGGTGTGGACCTTCAAAAGGATTTGACAACCTTCGATTCATGCTAGACTCTGCGTGTGTCTTGCTTTGTTGGTTTCTTTGAGAGCGAGTAACAGACATTTTAGTAGAAACTTTCAGTGACGAAGACGACAAAATCCTTGTTGATATGTTGCTCGGGAGTGGGTGGTTCTGGTCGAGGTGTGTTATAAGTGATACACTCGTTGGACAAGAATGTCGGATTGATCTTTCCTCCGCGGTTTATGATTTGATTAAAAGCGAACTTTTGAAAATATGCTCTTGTTTTTAAAGGCTCTTTGTTAGATTCGTTGGATTTGTTTTGGATATAACATTTGACGTGATGAAGGAATACCCAATGAGATTTGAAGAGTTGACGATTGATGTATAAAAACTTATTTCTCTTGATGAATTTGGAAAAACTAGGTTGTTGTTTCTTCAACGTGATGTTACGATAAAGGTTCTTTCTTCTAAGAATATGGGGATTAGTCATGCATGAGTGATCAATGGTTTCCTTTGATTTGTTTGGATTCAGTTGATCTTGTTTTGGAAAATTTCAAGTCTTACTCTATCAAAAATGAAGGTTTAGATGCCCCTTCACAATAAAGTGTGCCAAATGATATGTATAAAAGCCTCCCGATATGGAGACTTGATTTGACAACCTAAAATTGTTAAACAAGTGTTTTTGAGATGAAATCCGTAAGATGGTAAAGGATTCTATTGATACTTATGATGAGGTTTCTGGATTATGATAAGATAGATATGTGTTACCATGTGATCAGTTTTGGATTTTTACAATGTTTGTTTTGACACAAATTTGGCTCAAGAAATAGCTTTTAAATTCTTGTTTTTGTTACTCCATTTTGATGAAAAATGTTGCTGATGAAAAGAGGCTTCTGAAAATGTTTTCAAAAAAATTTAAAATTTCTCATTGTTTTGCCCCGTCTATATGTTTTTGGTCATGTGCCAAAACAAAGACGAAATGCGCTACCAAAATAACTCCATGCACTAAAGATTTGACTGTTCAAAATTTTTTTTTTGCCTATTTAAAAAGTTACACGCTAACCTAGGTTTGTGACGTGCTAACTTTTAAACCTGATGCGCTAATGTTTGGTTGCTACGCACTAAGTTGATGCTTCCACGTGCTAGACTGTTTCTCTGATGCGCTAAATGTTTTAACACTATTTTGATTTTGGGATAAAACGCTACTGTTTGGAACAAATGCGCTAACTAGATGGTTTGATGCGCTAACTGAATTACCCTACGCGCTAAGGAGTTGTCCCCACACGCTAATCTGCCCTGTTTTTACCTTTGGTTGGTTTTTCTGCAATTTTTGGTTTTGATTGTGAGTTTTTCAACTTAGATGGATGATTTTCTGAAGTAATAAATGTAAGCACAGCACAAAAAGTACAACCATTTTGCCTAATCTAACAAAAAAGTGTATGTTCTGCGAGGATGTGTTCAAATCCCCAATGTTTTAACAGGTTTGGATACGAATAATACACTTTAGAAAGACTCTTTATTCAAAGGTCATAAATAACATTATAGCCCACTAGTCTTGATACTCCGTCAGCTCAAACAGCTGTGTCACCCCCTAGAGGGCACCCATTTTTTTGCCTTTTGCCAGAAATTAACCCAAAGTGAATCGCTTCACAGTTAAGTAGTTATCTTGGGAGATATGTGGTGAGTAATCTTGGGGGTAGATTCTTCCCCACCCTTGCACTATGATGTTATAAATGTCTGGTTACTGACTCGGTTCAAAGTCTCTATTTCTATGGCTTGTAATCAGGCTTCCTATTCAGCCGTCAGTGATAAACTCCCTCAGGAGGCTTCCCAACCTTTAGAACAAAGGCTTTACGTATCTCGAGGATACTGGGGGAAGGCTAATCGCTGCGCACAACCATTGAAAAGGACTTTCATCACTTTTCACTTTTGATTATAGTGGGTTGGAATACTTGGCGTCAAAGTCATTCCCCACTTAGGTCGTTCCCTTCACACAGGCCATAAACGGATTTGAGAGTTGATTTCAACTCATCGGGAAGGCAGGCCTGCTAAAGGATGTAAATGCTTTGAAGGAAAGAAAGCTTTTTAAGAAAGGTCTGGCTTTTTGATCACCCAGTTAAGGGGAGAGCATATACCTTCCTCTTTCGATTCAAGGCAATCAAAAATTCTTTTTAAACCTTCAATTCAGTGATTTGCTAACCTCTACTTGGAGATGTTGCTCCAAGAAAAGTATGGTGTTCCTTTTAGTTCCTCAAAGCAATGATTATTTAATATAGTGAAAGAATCTGGTCAACAAAGCAAATTTATTGATGTGGTCAACAAAAGAAAATCAGAAAGCGGAATAACTTCCCTCTTTTGATTTTAAACAAAACTTCGTAAGTGAGGTTTTTTCCTTTGCAAAATTTTAAGAATGAATCCTTTTATACACCAAAGGATGGTGAGGTTCTTTTTAGAGCTAAGTTTGCAAAAAGAAAAGTTTGTGTTGTTCTTTTTAGAGCCTAAAATAAAGGTTTTCTCCTATGAAAGCAAGAAATTTTTTTATAGTGGTTCTTTTTATAGCCCAAAAACAAAGTGAGAGTAATTTTTAGGAAACGAAAATCAATTTTTAAACTAACATAGGTAAGTTAGTAAAAATCTAAATATCTTAACCCTAAGATGAAGCTCCTATCTGCAATGAAGTTATTAGAAACCTACCAAATAACCAATTAGATACCTCGGTGGACTTCTACAAGTCTAATTTCTAACTTTTGGTTACAATGTTTGTTTTTCTTATTTTAGTTTGTGATGCGCTACACAACAAATTATACGCGCTACAAAATCACAGTAATGCGCTAGAATAAAGCAATGATGTGCTATACTGTCTTCGAGATGCGCTACTCTGTGTACTAGAGATGTTGCTCTATTTTTCTCCCGCGCTGAAACCTAAAGGAAAAATTAGTATTCTTATGCGCTGATAAATGGACTTTATGCGCTAGGTGATGGACCCCACGCTCTAAACAAGGAACTGAATGCGCTAGGCTGTTAGCCAGATGCGCTAGGGAATGATTCCCACACACTGATTTTTATTTTCCGTGGACCTGCAAAAGTGGATATATTTCAAAACTGATTAGATATATGGGGTAATGCCCCACGGTGGGCGCAAGAAAGGTATGCGGGAAAAGCGGGTCGATAGAACTCAATATGTGAAAAATGGAGCTCTATGGAGCCTTGCTCACACACTCATAGGACTTCTTGGTGCAAGCTATAGAGTAATGAAGTATCACTCAGCTTCCCAAGGTGGGTCCCATGGTTCTCTATCTTACACAGTCCCTCAAACCAGCGTTTTTGCTCTCAGATCACTGAGCAAAATGGTTTAGGGATGACAAATGCAAGAACAAGGGATGTTTTTGTTGATTTTAATATGAGATGCATTCTAAGCTATGCATGATTCTACAAATGCAATAAACTAACTATAAGATGACAAGGTTAGTAAACAAACTATCCTGGCATACTATATTAGTTAATGACTTAAACTAATGATAATAGAAATACTCTAAAATGTATATTAGATTAATTTATATTTTAAAGAGAGGCTAAATGATGAGCATGAATGGTATATGAAAGCTTGAATGTATTTGAGCATAAGTATGATACTACAAACTTGGATGATCAAAATGGAGGGATCAGAGCTCTATTTATAGCAAAAATAGGGCAATGGATGGTCAGGATTGAAAGAGTTAATCAAGGGTTGAGTTTGAAAGTTGGGAATCCATGTTTGCAATTTGCACCAATGACATGGTGACAAATGTCAACATAAGATTGGTTGAGAAAAGGGGTTGGAGACATTAAATGCCTGAGAAGACCTCATGGTTATCTAGAGGGTAAGGGTCAAGCTTAAGTTAAGATTACCCATTGGATTAAGTTTTAATCCAAGGATAAACTCTTATGCAAATGATTAAGGGACAACCATGGTCAAAGCAATGAATGCTTGATGAGACCCTTGGGTTACATGGAGGTTGAGTTTAGAGAAAGTCTCTAATCATGCTAGAGGGTTGAGTTAACCATTAATGGTTTGTAAGGGAAAGTTGTTGGAGACTTGGAGCCTTTAATGGTTATTGAAGACTTTGAGGGTTTGAGAAGTGACTTCCCTTTGTTTAGGGATGTGACAAAGTTTAGAAGATGGGTTAGGTTAATTTAGAAGTGATTAGAAGGGTTTAGAAGAAATTAGGAATAGGTTTTAGAATGCAAGTGGGAGATGTAGGAGAATGCAAGTGGATGGAGGGATAATAGGATTTAATTGAAATAAAGTTAATTTAATTCAATTTGGTTGCAATCAAATAAATTAGATTTATTCAATTTAGGATAAACTTTTTAATTAAATTTGAATTTAATTAAAAGTGGATAGAAGGGATTTAATTGAATAAAATGATTTATTCATTAAATGGTAAAAAGAAGTCTAGTGAATTTAATTTAAATAAATTGAGTAATTTACTTAATTTAAACAGAAGAATGTGGGTAATTTAATTAAATTGGATTTAATTAAATAGAGAAATGGACATAAAATATTCATTTAGGAATATGGTCATTTTTATACGTCTACACAAATAATATAGAATAACCAACTGGATCCAAATAGGATCACCAAATCATCGCGCCAGCCAATGCGAAGCCACCAAACAATTAGGACATGATCAAGAACACCTTCAACATGTTAGAAACCATTTCTATACGATGAACCAAAATTGTTTAACCAAATCATCAAATATCACCAACTGGTACCAAGAATATCAACTGGTAATCAAGAACATAAGTGATAGCTTCCATAGCACCAAATCATGAACCAAATGAATGTGACAAGCATATAACCATCCTGAATAACCATCCAAAATTGAAACAACCAATTTGATCATACAGGCTCAAAATCTTTGATAACCATATCCAATTGAAGCACAGTGTTGACATCAATGACAACACATAAATAATTTCAGCATATTGCCAACAATCTCCCCATTTGGTATTGATGGAAACACTGAATGTGAAAAAAATCCAAGTGCCAAGGAATGCCAACAATCTCCCAAAAAAATCAAGAACCAACAAAATATCTCTCCCCCTAATATTTTATGTTTTTCACATGAACACTATCTCCCCTTTGAACTCAATGGAAAAGGGCTGATGCCAAACCAAATAATTGACTACTCCCTCTGAGCAGCAACATCGTCCCATCGACCTAGATCAAAAGATGTTTCTGATAAGCTCATCAGATTGATGCATCCTTGCATCTCTAAGCCTCTGCCAGAGGGTTGTTGACCCCAACTGATCTATGAGATATTCAAAAGTATCTTTAAGCAATGGTTTTGTTAGAATATTTGCAATATGTTCCTTAGTAGCCACATAAACCAATCTAACTTCCTTTGCTTCAACCTTTTCCTTCAAGAAATTATACCTTATAGAAATGTGTTTTGATTTGGAATGAAATACTGGATTCTTTGACATATCAATAGCATAAATATTATCACAATGAATAACAATAGCCTCATCATAACTTACCTTTATATCCTTCAACATTTGCTTCATCCATAAGATCCGAGTGCAATTTGTTGCAACAACTATATATTTAGCTTCAGTAGTAGATAATGAAGTGCATGATTGTTTCTTTCTAAGCCATGAAACCAACTTCTTCCCAAGAAATAATGCACTACCTGTAGTGTTCTTCCCATCGTTAACATCTCCTATCCAATCTGAGTCTATATAGGCACATAATCTGAAATCATCATCCTTTGGATACCATAACCCATAATCTTTTGTTCCTGCCAAATATTCAGATATCCTTTTAACAAAAATATCATGACTTCCTCTCAGATCATACTGAAATCTAGAAGAAATTAAAACAATGTTCTTTATATATAGTCTGGTCTGAGTTAAGTACAACAATCCACCAATCATTAATTTGTATTTAGATGGGTTCACTTTAGGAGATTCATCTTCCTTAGAAAATTTGCAATCGGTTATCATAGGAGTACCAACAGGTTTTGAGTTTTAAAGACCAAATTTCTTGAGCAATTCCTTCACACAATTAGTTTGACAAATGAAAATACCATTATTAGTCAGAGTAATCTACAAACCTAAGAAAAAAATCATCTCTCCAATGATAGGCATTTCAAATTCATTCTTCATATCATCAACAAATTTCATGCATAGATTTTCTTCTCCTCCAAAAATGATATCATCAACAAAGACTTCAATGATCAGTATGTCATCATTCTCAATTTTATAATATAAGTTAATGTCAGCATTACCTTTGCTAAAACTGAGCTTTGAAAGATATTTATCTAATCTATGATACCATGCTCTAGGGGCTTATTTCAATCCATATAAAGATTTCTTCAATCTGCAAACCACGTCCCTGTCCTCTTATAATGAAAATCCATCAGGCTGCTCATTGTGGACTTCTTCTTCAAGATCTCCATTCAGAAATGCGCATTTAACATCCATATACCTTTTAGTTCTTGTGTGCAACATAGGCAAGAAATAGTCTTACCATTTCAATCCTAGCAACTAGAGAATAAGTTTCATCATAATCAACTCCTTCCTGTGAATATCTTTTGCAAACCAATATAGCCTTAATTCTTACAACCTGACCTTCCTCATTTAATTTATTCCTGAAAACCCATTTAGTTCCAATAACATTTTTATCTTTAGGCCTATGAACCAATTCCCATGTTTTATTCATTTCTATCTGATTCAATTCTTCTTCCATATCTCTCATCCAATTTTCATCTTTACTTACTTCAATAAATGATTTCAGTTCAATTTGAGAAATTAAACATACCTCTTCAGTAACTAACCTTCTTCTTGTCATCACACCTTTCCTCTTATCTCCAACGATTTGATCTTTAGAATGATTCTTTACATACCTGGGAGTCTTAGGATTATCTTGACTTTCTAGCTATTTCTACTCATTAATAGTCACTGTAGAATTTTCTGATGTTACCAAAACAACTGGATCAATTCTCTGAACTGATTCTTGCACTACTAGTTCTAATCTAACAATTTCATTTTCCGGTCCATAGTCACATGATCTGATCTGATTATTACCTTGCTCATCCACTTTGACATTTATGATTTCCATTATCCTATTCAATCTTTTGTTATAACATCTATATGCTTTACTCTTCGTAGAATAACCCAAAAATATTCCTTCATCACATCTAGGATCAAATTTTCCTAATGCATCATCTCTTCTAATATAGCATTTACTTCCAAAAATTCTAAAATATCTGACAGTAGGAGTATGACTAAACCATAATTCATAAGAAATCTTACCGGTATCACCTTTTATGTGTACTCTGTTGAAAGTGTATACCACAGTATTGACAATTTCTTTCCAATAGATATCAGGCAATTTGGCTTCCATCATCATTAACCTTGCAGCATCTACGATAGTTTTGTTCTTCCTTTCCAATATTCCATTCTGTTGTGGAGTTCTAGGTGCAGAAAATTGTCTTTTGATTCCATGCTTCTCACAAAAGTTTTTGAACTCACCAAATGTAAATTCACCGCCTTGATTTGATCTTAAATATTTTATCTTCAATCCTATTTTTGTCTCAACCATAGCTTTGAAAAATTTGAATTTCTCAAGAGCTTTTGATTTTTCTTTCAAAAATGCAACCCACGTCATTCTAGAATAATCATCAATAAGTAACATAAAGTATCTATCACCTTGAAAACTCTTAGTCCTTACCGGTCCACATAAATCAGTATGAATAATATCAAGAATTTCATTAGATCTATCATGTATGCTTCTAAAAGAAGTTCTAACTAGCTTACCCATTTGACATTCTCAACAAACCAGATTATGAGGCTTGATAATCTTGGGCAAATATCTGACAACCTATGTTGAACTGATCTTCACTATGCAATCAAAATTCATGTGACACATCCTCTTATGCCATAGCCAACTTTCATCAATTTGAGCAATCAAGCAAGCCTACTCACCGGAGTTCAAATGAAAGATATTTCCTTTGGTCTGAGTTTCAGATGCAATTTCCAATCCAGATCTATTGATAATCTTGCACTTTCCATCTTTGAATTGTAAATGAAATCCTCTATACACCATCTGACCTATACTCAAAAGATTATGCTTCAAACCTTCAACATAATAAACATTGTCAGTATTAGTCTTACCATCTAAGGATATTATTCCTTTGCCTTTGATCCTACATGCCTTATTGTCTCCAAATCTGACTAATCCACCATCAAATTTTTGTAGTCAAGAATTTCCTCTTGTTGCCAGTCATGTGATGTGAGAAACCACTGTCTATAACCCATTCATCCTTCTCTTCAATTTTAGCTGTTATCACTGTTTAAAAAATGGATGTTCTCAGTCCATAATTGGCTAGGTTTTTTGAAATTTTTGAGTCTGGTATGCCCTAGTTGCTTCAAAAATTGTTTTAAGTCCTAAGGAGTTCAGGGTTTTGGGTTTTAAGTCGCTTCAATTTTTGAGAAAAAACCTTTTGTTTCTAATCCTGCGTTACTTTATTCACTTAAGTGATGGGTCCTTTTGTCGTGCAAAGTGTTCCCCCCATTTCTATTTACCTAGGTGGTCCCTTTTAAATGTTTTAAATTTTATTCACCTTTAAATCTGCCTTTCCTAATGTTCGTCAGGCCTTATAAAATTCAATCAACTCTTAGTCAATCAGACGGCCTGCATGGATTCGCGAACTCAACATGCCAAATAATTACCTATCGCGAAATAGCGAAAAGGTTTGGTGGGACCCAACAATAAGGACTTCTCCCTTGGCTAAAAGGCAATTAGTTTGAAAAGAGATCAATGACCCGCGTTGATTCGCAACCTAAAGATGCCTATAGTTTACAAGCTGCGAAATGGCGAAATGATGGTGGGCCCGGGTGGAGTGGTTTGCAAAAAGACTAACAGCAGTGCAAGTCTCTGAGATCGGACGACCCACGTTGTTTCGTGAGATAAAGATAACTGAGTTTTACCCTTCGCAAAATAGCGAAAGAGTTTGGTGGGCCCAACATCCAAGCTTCATCTGAAGATTAAAGACCGATCATGTTCTATTTGATCGAATGGCCCGCATTGTTTCGTGAGATCAAGGTACACGTGTTTTAACTATTGCAAAATGGTGAAAGGTTGTGGCGAGTCCCAAAAGCCAGCAGGTTTTCTGACGAGTAAATGGTGAGTGGTTCAGAGAATAATCAACAACCCACGTTGATTCACAGCCCAAAGATGCTCGAGAGTTAGTTTTCATGAAATGGTGAAATGACATGGCATTCTAAGTGAGCAGTCCAAGAGGTAGGGATCACGAATAAAAAGGTTACACATGTCCTCCAGATCACGTAAATCAAAGAACAAACTTGGTGACCAAGTGGTAGGCCCAACAAACAGAATGATGTAAACTGAAGACAAAGAGGATATATGTCAGGCACAGGTGGCAATGAAAGAAGTGGATCCCTCTGAAGTCTTTTAGCAAGTAAGAGGTTGACACGTCAGTCCAAAAGGGATCGAATGCTGAAGTGGAAGGCACTGATTTAGAGGGCCCATGTCTGCAGGTTCTAATAGTTTGATAAGGGATGAGCATCTTAAGAAAGATCTGACAGGAGGCGTTATTTCATAACCCAAAGATGTGAGCTTGTTACCATTTGCAAAATGGCGAAGATGGTTAGTGGTAATTGATTAGAACATGGTTAGTAATATAAACCGCTAGGTTAAGATTGAGTAAAGACTGATCAAGTTTCAGTTGATCGGATGGTTAGCATAGTTTTGTGAGGACAAGATGCAGGATGGTTACCTATCGCGAAGTAGTGAAAAGGTTTTTTAGTTCGTCGCCAAATGAGGAAAGCTCAAAAGCTAAAAGTCAATCAAGTTTCAATTGATCAGATGGTCGGCGTGATTTCGTTAGATGAACCTGCAAGTGCTTTACACTCAGCGAAACAGTGAAAGAGGAAAAAGAAAAAATACTCAGAGCTGTTCTAACCCGTTGTAGCCAAATTTATGAATTCTTTTATGAATTCAATTTTGAAGGGATGACCGAAGCATGCAGTGTTAATGTCGTAGTTAAGGAGCCAAATTGCCATATATATCCCTACATCAATTGAATAAGGGTATCATTTCATAGAAGAATTTGCAGAGGGAGATGGTGCAGAGCAGAAGTTTGCAAACCAAAAATTAGGTTCTCTTGTTCTTTGTATACCCTTTGCTTAAAAATTGCTGAATTGTGGTCTTGTGCTGTTAGAACATTGTTTTGATTGATAATTGGCTCAGTCACATATTTTTAAAATGGGACCTAGAAGAGAATTAACAAAGAAGGTAAATTACTAGTTAACCATGTCAACCAATGTTGGGGCTAGAGCTAAGGAATTAGTACCAAAGAACCCTTGTCTGAAAATTGGGGATGGTTTATATGATAAAGGAAATAGGTTGAGGGACCCTGAAATAGGGATATCTGGTCTCAGTTTGTTTAAAGTGGGTTTTGGTCAAAGACATGCCTCTTTCCCTATGAATAGTATCTAGGATTTAGATGTGGGAAAACTTGTGGTCCCTGGTGTGTTCATGGACATTGATTTGTTGACCTTAATAGCACAACGTTATGACCTTGCTTCCAAATGCATCAAAAACATAAAGGGATCAACCCTTGTTGAAATCAAGGATGAAGAATTTAGAAATGTTTTCAAGCTTAGTGAAGCTTCGATTGATCTTGAGCCTATTGATTTTGAGGCATGAACCCAAGTTTACAATGCCCAAAGAGATCATCTTAGGAGTGGCCCATTGAGAGAATTCTTTATCAAAATAGGGGGGTTAATAGTTGTAGGCCCTAGCACAATGGAGCCATTTTCCTTAAATCTATTTACCTTGAGAGCTAAGGGTATGTACTAGACACTGTGTCAAATTTTTGGGGAAGATGTCGAGAAAAACATGCCAGTCCATTATATGTTAATGATTGCTCAAATTTTGAACCCTTCCTTGGTCATAACATTTGACTTTGCTCCTTTCCTCAGTGATGCTATCCATGTAGGCCTAGTAGGAATTAAAAATGGTAAGGTAGACAAGCCATTTGGATGGTATTCTTTGTTGATGCATATGTTTCTTTTCAAAGGGGCAGATTATTTTGCAAAAGAGATGGACCTGGTTAAGGTCAAGGATAAAGAGGAGATGCCAGTGCAATTGTGGAGTACTGTTCTATCTTGGGATAGAAAGGATGCGAGTTATCTGAAGTTTGATAGATGCTTTGCATCTAAGATTAGAGTGTTGTTATGTGCAAAAAACCCTAGAATTCCCAAGGCTCTCTTGGAATTCCTTAGGCCCAAAGAGTTTGCAGAGGACATCAAGATTGTTCATAACTAGGGAGATATGTATTTGTATCCAGTCTCTACTATTTTGAGAGTATACGGTTTAAAAGGAACCCCCTACTTATTGCCTTATCAAGTTCCATTGAAGATAGGGATTGCAAAGGTGTTGAGATAGATTGGTGGAGTGCAGGAAGCCGAGTTGACCAATAGGGGTAAAGGGACAATTTTCCCAACCATCACAATGGCTCATCATTTTGTAATAACCAAAGGTGGATGGAAGTAATTTGAAGAATTCTTTACACCGTACATGTTATCAACTGTAGTATCAAGGTGTGCCGACCCTGAAGATTTCTTCAATGACATGTTTAGAAAGAGGGCAGTATGTAAGATCAGGCCTCATCAATTTTAGTTTCCTGAAGATTTGACCAGGAATGAATTCAGTCTAGATGAGTAGGAGCTAAGGAAGGAAAAGTGGATTGCCTACAAGAGAGCCCTTGACTTCATCCACTGATTTGATTCTAGCTATGATCCTCTTTCCAGTTTTACCCCATTTGAGGAAAAGATTAAATTCTTGATTCTTTATTTTGAGGATTTAATGCAAACCTTGAAGGAGAAGAGAGAGGCCATAATGCAAAATGATCTTGATAGGGCTAAATTGGTCCTATCCAAGCCTGCCTTTGCTAAGGCTATTCCACCAAGTAACTATATAATGTAGAAAAAATCTAAATACACCGTGATGATGCCAGTGTCAGGTGAACCTTCTACTTCCAAAGGGAAGAGGGCCATTGAAGATATTATAGAGATTCAGGATTCACCAAAAAGGCAGAGAGTAGGAAAAGAAATTGAATCTAATGACCCTCAGTACTCTCCCTCTCAGTACCCAATTCATATAGGAGATGAGCAAGCTGTGGTGGAACAATTATTACAATTAGGGAGTCTAGGTGAAATTGCATACACCTACAATGAGACTCAAGAAGGAATGCCAGAGGAGCCACCCAGTGCTGAAATGGACATAACTGATGGTGAGATCCAAGGAAAAGAGTTGGACATCACTGTCAAGCAAGCTAGTGAAGAATTCCTAGCTGACAACAATTTTGTTGCATCAGGTGCTTTCATGTAGTTTCTTTGGAAACATAATATTGATCAGTTTAAGATCAGATGTGCAAAAAGAACAAGTGAACAGCCTCATTAAGATACAAATTCAATAGAAGAAGAGGTCAAACAAGAAATGATGGGTGAATTCAAAGCCATCACTCCTGAGGATGGAAGGGAAATGGTTTCAAAAGCTGGTGTGCTAATTCTCCCTGAATGGGATATAGCTGATGCATTGGTCCTGGAAGCAGTCAAAAAGGAAACCAAGTCAATGAAAGGAGTGGTATTTAGTAAAGATGATGTCTCTCTAGTAATATGGTCCCTTAAAAGAGATGAGGGTAGAAGAAGGAAGGACACCTCAGAGTCTAATCTCTTAGGAGGAATGATAGTCAGGAGAGTCCAGGACACAGGGGTGGTGGAAGCAGCTAGTACTATTTTGGAGACTACTAAGTTCAATATAGCAGTAGCAAAGAAGGAAGCAAAGGAAAGGGCTGATCTTCAAATCAAATTGGAGACAGTTCTAAAGGCTTATGATGAAGCAAAGAAGGAGGTAGCCAGCAAGGACACTATCATTGCCAAACTTCAAATTCAATTGATGGGACAATACCAAGGAGGTGAGTCCTCTACCTTGGAAATCTCTTCATCTCCAGCAAGACCTCCTCCTACTAGTCCCATCATAGAATTCCCTCCTTCTCCTATGCTGTCTGGTTTTCAACCAGCTGAGACCTATCAACATGAATTGGAGAAGGTGAAACAGGCTCAGACCTTATTTGCAAGCAAATATGAGGAGAATATAAAGGCTACAATTTTGCGTTTTGCTGATAAAATTGATGCTCCCACAGTACACATAAATATGAAGAGGATCTTGGACACTCTTAGTGAGTTAAATGAGGACAAGACTATTTTAGAGCCCATTCAGAATAGATGGTTGCCCAGAGAAGTGGACCTCGAACTGATGTGTGCATCATATGATGAAGCTGGGTCTGATGCTATTTTTAAGTCCACATGTGAGTTGACCAAGTGTTTGACAAAGGTGGTAGAAGGAAGAGCTAATATGGAGAGGAAGGCCAACTTGTATAGGAAAGAGTATACTGAGCATAAATTTGCATTGTTTCCTAGAGGTTTTGTTAATCAAAATTAGTTGAAAGATAAAAAGGTATGGCTGGATGAGTTAGGGGCTAATTTATCCTTAAGGGTAAATGAAATAATTAATAAACATGACACCTCATTGTTTGTTAAAACAATTGAGGAAATAGAGAAGATCAAATCACATTATGTTTTTTTGGAGTCAGAGGTAAGGAAGGTAAGGAACGCTTGGAAAAAGTTATTAAAGTTGATTAAAAGGCTCATTGGTCACTCATGGCCTACTGATGATCTTTTCCAAGAATGGTCCAAGAAATATGTGGTGCAAGAGGAAGATTCTCCAGATCAGTTGGAAGATGCTCCAGGACAATTAGAGGATATTACAGAAGAGTTACCAACTAAAAAGGCCGCTGAGACAGAAAGAGACTTGTAACTGCTTTTTGAAACAAAGTATAGTTGTAACAAATTTTCCTAGGGAAGTCTGAAGCTTTGTATGCATCCATGTTGTTATAAATCAATACCAGGACTATAGGAAAAGAGCATCACAAGAAATTGTAAAGAAACGCTACATAAATTTATCTGAGCCTTTTTCTAAGTCTTATGGAGAACATTCAAGTGTTTTTGTAATATTTTTTGAATTAATATCAATACACAGACCATCAACTTTGAGCCTAGAATCTGTGTTGTCTTCAAGTGTGCTTGCAAATATTTACTGTTTTCAATTTGAGTAATCTAGGGTTATTCATTTGAGTATGGGTTGTAAGGCAATCTTAAATAGATGTGTTTCTTAGCTTTTCTCTTCAGGAGGGAAATTAAATATGTAGGAATAATTTCTATCAGTAAATTCCTTATGGGAGATTTTGAATTTGATGAATGCTATCTAGTTTGATGAGGGTAAAGTCTTATGTATGTCAGGCATATGTGGGGTTTATAAAAGCCGAGGTGATGGGATGTATGGAGATGTTTAATTGGGAGATTATTGTTTAAACTTAAATGACTCTGTGGCCTGGATAAGGCACTTGTATCTATTGTGGTTATCTTTTACATATCATGTAGGTCAATACTGAACATGAGCATAAGCTTTCTTTCTTTGTTTCAATTAGTTTTGAGGTGATAAGATTCATTGGTTTTCAGATTGGTTTACTGTGGATCTGTCTTTTAAAAGTGTGAAGTCAACTCACATAAGGTATACCCACCTAAACTTTAGATAAGTTCAAAGTGTAGAAGGTTCATGAAACCTTGTCATATGGTGCTCTGAATTTTCCTTCTCCTTGATTTCTCTTTTGCAGACATAGTTTATTATTTTATTATAAGGGGTTTTAGGGGAGAATTTGAGAACAACATTAGCAGCTAGGGATTTCTCCTCGGTATGATTTGTATCAATGATAGGTTCCGAAGAATCATCCTTGATAGAAATAAAGACCCAATCTTTACTGAAGCTTCCATTACTGGATCTACTCACAGGTTCATCATCATCATCACCAGTAATACCAAAATCATCATCACTAGCACAGTAACATGATTTATCTTTATTCCTTCTAAATCTAGGTCTACTCTGATATTTCGGATTAGGTTTATAATTCCTCATAAATCTTTCTTGATTCCTAGCAGCTCTTTTAGAACATCTAGAAGCAAAATGACCAATCTTATTGCATGAAAAACATTTAAAAGGAACTTTTCATTCATACTTATTTCCAACCAGTCCTTTAGGGATTCTTTTGGCAATTTGGGCTTCGAAATCTTCAAGTTCTCTATCTTCTCTCTCAATTTCTTCCAAATCTTTAGCATATAACTCCTTCCAGTCTATCTTCTTCTTACTGAAGGTAGATGCTCTAAATGTAGTCTCAGTTTTAGTAGCACTCTGATCTCCAAGTTCTTCAAGTTCAAAAGAGGTCAATTTCCCAAGTAATGTATCTCTAGTAACATGGGTATTTGACATTGTTTGGAGTTCATTTATTGCAGTAGCCTTCATCTTGTACAACCTCATCCTCATTAACATTTCCACCACAACATTTGATTCCCATGGTAATCTCATTCACTCTATCCATGAAATAACTTATCTTCTCATCTTCTTCCATCTTCAAAGTATCATATCTCACCTAGTAACCTTCAAGTTTTGCAATCTTTACTACTTGGTCACCTTCATAAAGAGTTTCAAGCTTCAACCAGATTTGCTTTGCATTTTCTAGCTATATGACATTCAACAACTTCTCATATGATAGGGCACTTAACAATGCTTATTTTTCTCTCACATCATTATCAACTCTCTTCTTCTCATCAGGAGGTGCCTCAAGCAGTTAAGCTTCTGCAGAGAGGACCTCACTCTGATACCAATTGTTAGAATCTTCGATACCAATAATGAACTGAAGGAAAACTGAGAGGGGGGGGGGGCTGAATTAGCTTTCCACAAATTAAACAATGAGTGCATATTATAAACCCTTTTATCAGAGAATAATATAAACAACATAGTGAAAGATAAAGCATGAAAGAACATATCACATAACACCAATATTTTTGATGTGGAAAACCCAATAAAGGGAAAAACCACAGTGGGAAACCCTACCCACAGTCAGATAATACTTCTACAGTAGTATGTGAAATAATTACAATGGGGATTGCACTTGCAATCAGGCCAACTGCCTAGAGCTCACTGCTCATCATAAAGGGAAGTCTCACCGACTTATATAAACATCAGACTACAATCCTGTCATGCCCAAAATTTAGGGCCAGAACGGAATAATTTTTTTTTTCAATAACAATAAGTTCGCTAACATGAAACGCACTAAGCAGTTTTGGTTTTAACTATATTTAAAATGAACTTTATCTACTAACTTAAATAACAAAAATTAGTTTAAAATTAACTACCGATTAAAAAGGACTAGCTTATTGTTGCTCAATCTATTTAATTTATCATTAAATATCAACCTCATAATATTTAGTTCATAAATCTTCAAGCTATTCACATTTAAAATAAATATTAACTTTATTAATATTTATTTCATAAATACCTAAATCTATTTAAATTAAAAATAAATATTAATTTCATTAATAATCAGTTTATGAACTTCTCAATCAATTTAAATTTAAAATAAATATTGACTTCACTAATATTTAAACTTCTCATCTTGATTAAATTTTAAAATCAAATATCTCTTCATTATTATTTGTTTTACAACATCTCAACCTTTCAAAATTTAAAATTAAATAATTCAGCCCTATATATATATATATATATATATATAATACACCTAAAAGGGTTTACCCATGCAAACCCTAACCCTTATTTATTCTATAAATAACCCCTTATTTTATTTTAATATTCACTCTTTACTATTATTTAAGTGCTCTATCTTTTATTATTATTTTTTTTGTAACATCCTTTTACTCTTCCTAACCTAGCCCTACCCGGCTAGGGTTTGTTGTTTTCTTACAACCCCATTTTGTGCAGGTCGGCGGTGGCCATGGAAGCTCGTGGGTCAAAGGAGGGGTGACGGGGGTGCCACCAGTGGGACGACCCATTGTGGGGGTCGCGGCCCACACAGTGGCCTTGGCCGCTGTGTGTGTCGCGGCCCACACAGTGGCTGTGGCCACTGGCACGGAGCGTGGCCCACATAGGGAGCTGCAGGCCCTATGAGTACCACGACCCGCACAGAGGCTGTGACCTCTATGCTGGTCGCAGCCCGCACAGGGACCGCGAGCCCTGCGTGGCCCTCTCATATATATATATATATATATTGTTTTATTTAATCAAAATAAAATTTGCTAAATGTTTTTTTGGAAAATATAATTATATATATTTATATATATATAAATATGTATATATATATATACACATACATATATTTCGTTATCTATTTATATATTTATGAATATATGTCAATATATATATATATATATATATATATATATATATATATATGTCAATATATATGTCTATATATATATATATAGCATTTTTATATACATGCAGACATAAATACCTTATTTGTATTTTGGTGACCATTATTCTGGTTTAGATAGAAAAATATAAATGGTTTAATACTTTCTTAAATCATTCACAGCAAGGGTATTTTTTTTTTCAAAAACCAAAATACTTTATTTCTAAAAACATAGATGAAATATATCAACCTTAGATTTATCTCCTACATACAGTAACTGATTGAATTAAATTAATTTTATATAGCCAATTTAACAAGTTAAAATTTTACATTTACTAGATGAATTATCTATTTAGATACTAACTTTCTGAAATAGATGAAAGAATAATTTCCAGAAACTTTATTGTACTAAATTGCTTTTATAGAAAATAGAACTATATAATTTATTTTCAATCTACGATATGCATGCAAATCTAATTTATGCCTTTCCTGTTTTATTTTATTTTAAATGCTTAAGAATGGAATAAACTTCCTGCAAATCAATTTATCATAAACACATCAGATATACGATTTTTATTTTGACTTTGGAAATACTAATTTAGGAATACTCATTTCTTTTCTGCAATAAATAAATTTATTGATTCTGCAATTACTATAGCAACTAAATAGGTAATTTTATTTATTTTTATTAAAATCTATCAACAACTACAACTCATATTTTCTGCAATTAAAATGAAGACAAAATTGTAGATAAAAAAACAAAAACACAGAATTAAATAAAAATGATTTTTATATTTCAGTGGGTTATTGCATGCAATTCAAAAGCATTTCTTTTCAAATAGAAAGAAGAGTATATCTAGCTTATTTCACTCCAAAAAGTATTCTGCAAAATTTACAAGATGTTTCTTTATCTATATAACAATTAACTAAATCTCATGTCTTTATTTCTAATTTACAATTAGCCTCTCATTTCAATGAAAGAGGGTATATTTCTTCTTTTAAAACTAATAATTACAACTGCAAATAATTTCTGCAACAATAACTCCTGCAACCTTCCACTTGTCCTATTCTTTTCTCCCGACAATCCTGCATATTAAATCACAACTATGACCATGGAGTGCTCACCTCCCAGCCTAGGCTAACTGGTAGCCACCCCCAAGCTCGGAGAACCAAGCCCTAGACAAGAAACAAACATGCAAACAAATAGAAGACAGATTGCACACAAATTTCAAACACACTCCCATCCCGGCTACACTGCACCACACTTTGGTGATGACCTTTTTAAGGGTGGTAGTGGACCAATACCCTGAGGAGAATTGCAAGTATGGAAAACATGTAGCCACCTCATGGCACAACAAATACATCAAGAATTGCAACCCCTTATTCCTTATGCCCCCCAAGGCATTCGAGCCTTTTATCCCTCCTTATGACCCCCATTGCACAAACAGGCCATGCAGCAAGGGTCACACAAAAATCCCTTGTGATCGCTCTCATAACGAGAGTCTCTCACTCGAGGGTTGTCACTGCTACCACCCACAAGATCCTCCTCTCTCCCAAGAGTAAGAGGTCTTGAAGACTCCCAAAAACACATACAAAACATAATACAAAAGACCAAATGAAATCCCCAAAAAGGACATACAAGGAAACAAAATTCTTGCACCAACATACTTTCAAACACATGCAAAAAGAAGTCATTTTAAGAAGAATGTAACCAACCTTAATCTTCCCAAAGGTAGGTTAGTATTGTTGAGGATGAGCTGCCCAATTCCACGGATCTTCTCCTTCTACCCTTAGCCAAATTTCACTATTCCAAATCTATTCTATTCTTTTCAAAATTTCTCTTGTCTCCAAAAATGGAGAGTGGGTGATTTCCCTCAAATTTTCAAATTCTTGCTTAAAAAGCTCATTGTGTGAGTTCTCACCAGTTTCTAAAAACTAAAGAGGAAGGTAAGACAGAATGGGAAAGGGAACTCTCATTCAAAAAGGAAAGTTTACAACTAAGTTCAATCTTCTAATTTCAATTTTCGCACAACTCAGAAAAGTCAAATTTTAGGGTGTCTAAAAGGTCACTTAGGAGTAGAAACTTGCCTAAAATTACCCCTAACCCTTAGGTATACCTTATGGGCTTTAAGAAACCCTATTAAACTACCCCTAGGTGTTCATTTAACCCATTTTAAACCCCTCTGAAGTTTCTTTTCGGGTCAAACCTATGTTGACCACCCCAAAGATTCTTTACCCAAGGTATTTATGACATCACGTTACATTAATTGCATAAGCTATAGTTGGACACTTTCCCACCAAGATACAAAAAATAAAATTCAAACTTAAATCCACACATGTGTCAAGTGACACAAAGAAAACACTTTTACAATATAATACATGAAATCGTCTCTTGTGGATTTTACACAAATCAATTTAAATAACACTTAACACACATGCATCATATGCTATTACGAATAAAATACAACACGTGTTGTCTCTCCAAATAGACAACCCCTGGCTTACGAACATACATTGGTCTAGGTTTGATTCTCCGTAATATTTCCATGGTCACATGGATAACTTCCTGCGCACCTCAATTTACACATTAGTACTTTCAAATATCCACATATAATATAATTCAAATGAATAATAATACACCTCATCACTTGCATATAATTTACATCTAAACAAATTAAATACATCTTTTATCCAAGCAATTTCACCTAAGCAATTCATCCTAATTCTCATAAACTTAAACATACATCATAATTCTATTATCATAGTAAAGTCCTGCAATTTCAATAACGACATTTATCACTGCAATTTTATCTTATTCAAAAATCATGTAGTGTTCTATCTCATAAAGCATATAAATAAATCATCAGTATATAGCAATGTTATGCAAATCCTGAAATCATATAAGTTCTAAATTCCAAAATGCATCAAAATAAAGTATCCATAATAGTCTCAATATAAAAATCACTGAAATGTCAGACTAAGTCGAGGTGAGGCCTCACAAATCCAAAGAAAATGAACTGTGAAAATAGCATCTCCTAATGCTTGATACAGTTCTGATTAAGCATAGATGTCTTCCCTGCAACTCTAAAACCTTCACAACCCTTCGCTGAAATATATCTATGTTCACACAATTACCTCTCTCTGATAATGCAGACATAACCATACCATACCCAAATTACATGAATAAGTCGCCTATAAATATAGATCATCAACCTTGATAACAAGGTCGGCTAAACCCTAAGCCCATAAACCATAATTACATAAATCATCAAACGATACCACCAGACCAATATTATGATTTACATTAGATAGTATGAACCTAATTCAAATTCCCAAATAATTATATCCATAAAAAATTCCACTAAGACCTATATCAACACGTTTCACCAACTAGTAGAAACCCTTAGTACAAATAACATAGAATAACCAACCGGATCCAAATAGGATCACCAAATCATTGTGCTAGTCAATGTGAAGCCACCAAACTATTAGGACACGATCAAGAACACCTTCAACACATTAGGAACCATTTCTATAAGCTGGACCAAAATCACTTAACATATCATCGAATGTCACCAACCGGTAAAGCCAATTGGTTCCAATAATATCAACCAATAATTCAGAACATAAGTGATAGCTTCTGGAGCACCAAATCATGAACCAATTGAATGTGTCAAGCAAATAACCATCCAAAACTGAAACAACCAATCTGATCATACCAGATCATAATCTCTAATAACCAAGTCCAACCAGAACAAGAACCAACCAGGACATCGAGATAGCAGCAACCATCCGGAAAAGAACCATAACCAACTGGAGCACAGTGTTGACATCAATGATAACACATAAACAATTTCAGCATATTTCCAACAAAAACCCACCTTAGATATGCATTGAAAAGCATAAACCATATAATTTACTTATATAATAATGGGTAGAACATTACACAAAAATTCTAGCACTTAAATAAAACTTATAGAACTTAAAACAAACTAGGTACATTAATTATATTGTATTGAGCAGATAGACAACCATAAACATAAATAGTATAGCTTAAAATACCATAAAAATGCATGGAGGTATAAACAACATAGCTTATAATCCCTTAGAAATGAATTAAGAGGCATAAACTCCCTCTAGATATGCATTGAGAAGCATTTACCATATAATGTATTTACAACAAACTAGGTAGAACATCAAACACCCATTACTTGACACTTAAAAAACACTCACAACACTTGTAACAAATAATATAATTTACTTACAAAAAATTGATTAGAGCATTACATGGCACTTACAACAGTTAAATGACATTTACAACACTTAAATGACACTTACAACACTTAAACAACATTATAATATTAAACAGACAACCATGGAAAAGGGCTTTTGGTCAAGTATGGGATAGTGGATAGTAAAAATATTTATAATAATAAAACCCCATAGATATTACTTAAAATAGAGTAACTTAAAACCCCATTAATAGTATAACTTATAACTGCATAGATATAACTTGAAACAATATAATTAAAACCCCATAGATATGCATTGAGAAGCATAAACTATATAATATACTTGCAACAAATTCGGTAGAACAATACATGGCATTTACAACAATTAAATAACACTTACAATATTGAATGACATTGAGCACATCATCAAAAAAATGGAAATAATTATAAGAAGAACATGGCAACAAATACTTGGAATAATATAAAAATTGCTTCTCCTAATCATCTACTTCTTGACTTCATACACTGCCACAACCGTTTAACATTGAAAACAAGACGAGATTGGGTTTGAGCATAACAAAATGACTACTTTGAATTAATGTCATGTGTTAGGATTCCCAAAGATACTGAGAGGAGGAGGGGGGGGGTGAATCAGTATCTTGTCGGTTAATGGATTTTCTTAACTTAATAAATGAATTGCATCTCAAAATAGTATACCGGTAAACAAGAATTAATGCAGTAAATAAGAACAACAACCACAACATAGAAAGCACACCATAACACAATATTTTTAATGAGGAAACCTGGTGTGGGAAAAACCTCGGTGGGATTTGTGACCCACAATATTCTCTTACTAGCCAATAAGTGAATATTACTGTTACAATAAGGGCCTGCACATGCAGGAAGGCCAACTGCCTAAAGCTCACTGCTTAAATACAAAAGAGAAGTCACACTGACTTACAAAAGTGGATTATAAAAATCCAATGTCATGTACTACTTCAGATCAGCATCTGCTATGCCATGTTCAATACCGGTTTAAGCTATGCAATAATCATAAACCTTACTTTACAATCTACCTGAATATTCACACATGATATCCATCTACATATCTTCCTTTCAAATGTTCTCTAAAATCATACTTATATATGTGCCTTTTTACAATATCCCTTGTCGGCTTACAAAAAGATATTACAATCAATTACAAAATACAATAAACAAAATCTTGTCGGCCAGGGTGCCGGTGAACATCTTTACTGCTGTCGGTGCCAATGTCTGTGCATGTGTCAATGTATGTTGGTGCCATAGGATTGTAAGGTTGCCATCAATGACAATACCTTCAATAACCTACAATTTCTCATTGGAGTGTGCATTTGCCAACATCATGGCTATTTGAATTAGTTGCATTAATAATTTCTTGAATGCTTGTTTGAATTGAAGACATAAATACTTGTGGACTATTCTTTTGATTGTGTTTTTTAGAGTTGATATAACAAATTTTAATTTAACTATAAATGGTAGAATTGACTAGTTTGGTTGATTGCTTGTATGTTGTCAATTGTTTAAATGGTGTCTTTATGTTTTATGGATTCAATGGTAGCCTTGCATCTTGTTGGTGTTGAATGTAGGTGGAAGTGATCATTAGGTCCAGACACTTGACTTGTTGGACATTATTTCTGCTAGGATAAGTTATTGTCATTGATGTCAACATATTCCTGCTCTAGTGATTCCAGATTGGTTTTGATGATCTGGGAAGCTTAATTTATCATATCATATGATCCGGTTTTGCATTTTGTTTTTCTCATCAGTGCTTTACAGAGTTCAGTATTTTCTCTGGTATATTCTAGTGTGATCAGATCTTGAGATGAGTCTTTGGGAGACTATTTGGGATGGTCTTGTGTATCTTCATTTTAGATGGTTTGTGATTTGGTTCTACGTAAGTTATCTTTCTTCATGACAACTGCTAATATTTAAGTGTTCTTGAGTTTTAGATGTTGACAGATGAAGATTTGATAAGTGGTGTTAGTGCAGCTGTTTTTTATGATTCTAACCTGCTTGTTGGTGTTTCCTAATTGTGTCCTATTTGTTTTGACAATTTGCATTGATCATTGTGCGAGCTCTTGGTGATTTTGTTGATCTGGTGATGTTCTTCATGTTATGTGGTATTCCTGGTGGTGTAGCATGTTGTGGTTGATCTTGGTGTGATTTTTGATGGTGTTACGTGTTTGGAGATTTGAATTAGGTTCATGTTATGTCATGTATATCATTATATTGATCTGGAGGTTGATATTTGTATCGTGTGATGTAATTTTGTAATTATGAGTTGAGGGTTTAGCCGACCTTGTTGTCAAGGTTGATGAATTGTATAAATAGGTGATATTGTCATACAATTTGTTAGGATTCCCAAAGATACTAAGAGGGGGGGGGGGGGCGTGAATTAGTATCTGACTGGTAGTAATAATTACTTAACTTATAACATGAAAAGCATATTAAAACTGTGTACCAGTAAACCAAAAATAATGCAACAAATAAGAATAACAAACACAACATGAAAAACACACCATAACACAATGTTTTAGTGAGGAAACCCGATGTGGGAAAAACCTCGATGGGATTTGTGACCCACAATATTCACTTATTGGCCAATAAGAGAATATTACTGCTACAACAGGGGCCTACACATGCAGGAAGGCCAAGTGCCTAGAGCTCACTGCTCAATTACAAAGGAAGTCACACTAACTTACAAAAATGGATTATACTAATCCAATGTCTTGTACTACTTCAGATTAGCATCTGCTATGCCAGATTCAGTATCGGTTTAAGCTCTGCTACATACATAAACCCTTATCCAATAGTTCAAATAATAGATTTGCTACCTTCTATTCATATTTCACATCCTACCTCTTACAAAATGATCTACAATGATCTCATACATATATGAGTCATATTACAATCTGCCATGTCGGCTTACAAAAGATTTTACAATTAATTACAAAATACATTAACACAAAATTGTTGTCGGTCAGGGTGTCGGTGTTCTTTTTGGTGTCGTTGTTCTGTATGTCGGTGTAGAGTCTGTCGGTGCCAGTGTCGGTGTCTTCCTGCTAGTATCACATGATTGCAAGGTTGCCATCAATGACAATGCCTTCAATCACCTACAATATCTCATTAGAGTGTGCATTTTCCAACAATCTCCCCCTTTGGCATTGATGGCAACACTCATGAGAAAAATTCAAGAATGTATCCAAAAACTGAAGTCAAAAAAATATTTGCCAAAAATTGTATGTCCAAAAATGTGTGCTCCCCCTGAGCAGATAATCTCTACTTTCTTCTGACCATTTTTCTCATCACACTACTCCCCCTTTGACATCAATGAAAAAGGTTGTCACTCGTTGTCAATGGAGTCCTGCCTGGATTCTTGTAACCGGTGGGTTACAATCTGAAAAATATCTATCAAATTTAAACCATTACTGAATGATTTGTTGTCTTTAAGTGCCTCTTGAGTTCTCTGCACTGTACTGGTGAGTATGTGCACTTGCTCCTCCAGTGTCTTAAGTCCGGGAACTAGAGCCTCTGATATTTCTTTTCTCAACAAAATGAGGTAATCTAGTTTGGGACCAAGTCTACATTTCAAGTCCTTTGCTTTATCCTTTATTCTTTCTTTGTCCTTCTCAAACTACTTGATTTTCTCTTCTTGCTCTGCAATCTTCTTCTTTATCTCAAAAAATGAATTGGATGTACCTATCAGATTGTCAGCAATATTGTTAATCCTATCTTGTGCTTTGCTGATTTCCTTGTCTAGATCCTCTGTTAGAATGTTTGTTTTACAAGTGTCACTGTACAGTTTCTTGAAGTCAAGAATTATTTCTCCAAGTTCCGGTAATAGGTGTAGCATCGTAAATTGTACGCACTTGCTAGGGTGGTACAATTTCACACCTAGTTTAGCACCCGCCTTGGCGCATTTTGCATTTTGCATTGCATTTCCCCTTTAGCACTTAATTAATCAAATTAATTAGGTCTAAGGTCCTATTTCATCATCTTCCACATTATAAAGTTGGGCCCTTTTGTTAAAGTGTGCCCTTTTCATTTTATTCCTCCAATACATCATTTAATCAAAAACCCTAATTAGGTCCTATTTTGAACTTGGGGGCTTGATTTCGAGGGTCAAAACATCTCGAAATCACCTGTAACTTCAGGATTCTCTCTAAAATCATCATATTCGACGGCCCTGAAAATTTGGTGAAAAGTTGTCGGGACCATGGCGCCCGGAGTGCACATGGTCCTGGACATTTTTCTCGAAATTTTAGGAGTGCGATCCAATCATAAAATAAAGCTTAACCCCAAGAAATTGGTGGGAGATTCAATCTCTAGGTCGGCCAAAAGTTGAAATTAAGACCTAGGGTTTCATATATAAGAGCTCTCTTTCTTCATTTGAAAGGATCAAGAATTTTGGTTTCAAGGGCCTTCTATGCAGCGAAAGAGCAGATCTTTAAAGACTTCAACAACATTCAACATCCATCCATCAAGCATTCATCAATTTCATTCATTTAGGGCTTTGAAGACATTGAAGAGCAATAAGGGATCACCGACTGAAGATTGACTTGTACCCCTCCCTTGGGGTTGGGTATGATTTCATGTTGTTTTCATGTCTTTGCATAAGCCTCATTATATCATTTGTATTCATGCTTTAGATCACTTTGCATCTTGATTTGGAGCATTTACATTATCATTTACAAGCAATTAGGGTTTACTTTCTAGGTTGCTCTAGTTTGCTTACTTGCATTTTAGATCTTGCACACACACAAGGTTTGCACACACATTACTTTTACAATACAACTTGGCTATTCGTGGAGGTGGAAATCACCAAAGTGGGGGTTTGACTAAGGCAAAACCCTATATAGCCGCCCAAACACCTTTTTCAGATATAAGTGCAGATTTCGGGATTCAGACGACGCCGCAAGTTGCAGATCTGAAAGAAGCAGACGGAGACGGAACCACACACCAAGTTTCGGAGCAAAAGACTAGGATAGGGGTGTGGGGCACCCTGGTCCTGCCAGGACAGGGGCGCTAGGTGCCCTGGTCCCTGGGATAGGGGCGCTGGGCCCCCTGGTCCTCCTGACAGACAGCAATTTTTAGCAGTTCGGACAGTTTTCTAGGTTGCAAAGTGGCAGTTTCAGGTGCAGTTTCAGGGGCAGAATCAGGACAGTGGCGCCCGCGCCCCCGTCCTGAACATTTTCACTCAAATTTTAACACCGGGTATGCATTTACATTCTTGTCTTGTCCTTGTGTTTACAACTTTCCATTGTTTAAGTTCAATTCTGCAATCTTGTTATTAGTTCATACTTGCACTTTGGGGTTAGGGATTGAACTTGCATCATTTTATCTTTCAATTGCAACAAAGGAATAGAAATCCTAATAGGTAGCCCGTGGCTCTCTCTTCCACAAAAAGAAGTAGCCAATTGTGTGATACCTCTAGGCTCTTTCGTATTCCACAAGTGTGTGTGGTTGAAAGTGAGATTAGGGCATGTTTGCTTAGTGTCACTTTTTCCCCCACACATTTTGATGAACCCGACGTGAATTCCAATCTTCTCTAATTCTGAGTGTTCATGCTATTTCAAATTCAAATTTGTATTTACAAGTTTTAATTTCTTGCAAGATTCAAAAAATTTAGAGGAAATTTTTGCTAAAACCCTAAATTTTTCAATTCAAAGTTGAACTTGTGGATAGCTTAATTGGGATCAATAATTTCAAATCTGATTTAGGAACTCATTTGGATCATAAATTTCATTTTCTAAATCTACATTCTAAGTGCTTGCATTGGTTAAAATTAAACATTTCCTTCTATTTCGCATGTGTTATCATTTGAAAGAGGAATATTGATGTCATGATGCATTCATTTCATAGATGTGATAATGGGTTAGCTTCCCTTGTTTCAATTTTTCCTTCTCCTAAAGAACCTCCCCCCATCTATAACAACATTTTAGTGCCTAAAAGAGTTGCTACCAATCCCTTTGAGACTCTCCCATGCTCTAAGGATGAAGACTTTAAGAGTGATCTTGACAATTCTCCTAAAATGTGCCCTTCCTATTTAACTATCCTAGAGGAAGAGAATGATATCATAAACACCTTTCTTAATGTTACTTCATCTTCCCTACATGATGCCTCTCTAAGTGAAAAGGTATTGATGGACATTGACTTATTTTCTCCTAAAGTTGGTCCTTCCAATGGGGGCATGTTAGTGCAACAAGAGGTTATGAACACTTCTTTCAAAGATCTCCTTCCTAAGCATGAATCTTTGGAGAAATATGTTCATGTTCCTCCTAAAAAACACTCCCTTCATGAGGATCCTTTTGTGCAAGAAGATGACATTATCCCTACATTTCCTAGTGATGGCATTTCCTTTTCCAACAAAATTCCCACTAGAGATGATGAATTAATGATAAATGCTTACCCTTCTCCTAAAGTTTGTCTTACCCATAAGCATCCCTTAGAGAAAGAAGATGAAATAATAAGCAATTTCCTTAATTCTCTCTCCCCTAAAGATCATATTGAACATATTTTGAGGAAAGAGGATGAGTTTAACACATCTATTGATGCTCTCCCTCCTAAGGATGAGGAATTAATAAACAATGTTATCTCCTCTCCCGAAATTGACAATACTTCAAACATTCCTTTCAACAACCTCACTATTTGGGATGAACCATTAGAAGAAGGTGTAGATTATTCTCTTCCCCATGAGAGAACCCTAGCCAAAGGGGATGAAATCAAGATTGAAAATTCCCTTGATAGTTTCTCACCTTCCTTGAATCTCAATTATTCTCCCTCTAAAAATAAAGCATCTCCCTCTCCTCAACTTGGTTCTACTCATAAGGATACCCTAGTTCAAAGCAAGATGGGTAACATCTCTTTCAAAGATCTCCTTCTCAAAAGTGAGACTTTAGAGAGTAATGTTGATCCTTCTCCTAGAGAGTTTATTCCCCATGTAGATCCTTTGATGATAGAGGATGATATGACCTTTCCTAGTATTACTTTTCCTACTAGAACATCAATGCCTACCCCTTGTCTCTCTCCTAAAATTGATTTAATCCGTGATGATATTTTAGTGCAAGAGAAGACTATCAACAATTCTTCCAACACTTTTGTTCATTCCTCTAAACCATCCTCAATTAATTTGATACATGTGAATGAAACACCTAACAAACCTCTCTTCACTGTCCAAGGTTCTTGTCCTTCTCAAAATTCTCAACCTTTAAATAAGCCTATCTTAGTGGTTCAAGGTGGTTATGCTAATGATTCTTTTTGCACTCCTAAGAAACCTATTATTACTGTGCAAGGAGGTTATTCTACTAAGAGCCCTTATGAGTATGCTAAGCAACTGACTAGAGAGAGTTATAATGCGGTTGCTCATACCTATAACACAAGAAACAATAGGCAACCTAATCCTCCTCTAGTTATCCCAACTTCACTTCCTCCTTCCCAACCTATTCTTCCTCAAGTTCCACATATTTCACAAGTTCTTGGTAAGGAATATGATCTCATAGAACAACTTAAAGCTACCCCTGCTAAGATATCCCTTTGGGATTTGATCCAAACTTCTTCTGCTCATCATGGAATGTTACAAGATGCCTTGAAAGATTTGAATATTCCTCCACCTAATACATCTAGTAATATAGTGTCTTTGGTTAACTCTGTGATGAATCCTATAGCTCAAATTGTGTTTACTCAAGATGAGTTGCCTACTAGTGAAATTCAACATCAATATGATCCCTTGATGATTGTGGTTATCATAAATGACACTGCTATAAGATGAACACTAGTAGATAATGGTTCTAGCCTTAATGTGTGTAGCATTAATCTATTGCATAAGATGAATGTGGATACATCCCTTATTGAGCCTGACTCTCATCCCATTCGAGGCTTTGATAATGTGGCTAATCCTTCATTAGGTATTATCACCTTACCCATCACAGTGGGACCTGTTACTTTGCCTACTCCTATCCATGTTATGTCGGGAAATCTAACATACAACTTGTTATTAGGGAGACCTTGGATTCACAGTATGCAAGCTGTCCCCTCTACATTGCATAGACAAGTTAAATTTACTCATAATAATAAGACATAAACCTTGATAGGTGATACTAATTTTCAAGCTTGTTTGCAAACATCTACTTCCAAAGGGAGTTCTTCTAAACCTTCCTCTTCTAGTGATGACTCGTTAAACAAGATACCTATGGATGAATCATCACCCTCTGATAATCAAAATTCTTTGGGTGAGTCTGAAGTTCCTGAAGAAGATTCTTCTCAACTTGAATCTACACATGAAAAGGCTTTTGATCCTAAGAAGGTTCTCGCAGAAGACGATTGGAGATCTCTTGATTTTAATCCCACCTTTGTAGGTGAGTATAGGGTTCCTCCTAGAGAGCTTAAAGTTAAAAAGAAGGAAGAAACTAGAGATCAATCAGTCTTACCTGAACCTATGAGCAATAATTTTGTGGTCGCTTCACAAACTTCTTCTCCTCACACCTCTAATTCTGAAGAATTTGATTCTTTGTCTTATGAAAAACCACCTTTTCTTTCTGAAATGGCTAATCGTTATGGTCGTGGTTTTCATATTTTGGCTAAGAGTGGCTATAGTGGAAATGGTTGTGGCACAAATGAACAAGGAATTAAAGTTCCTTTAGAACATAAAATGCATGAATATTCATTTGGACTTGGATATAATCTTTCTAATCCCACCAAAGCATCTAAAAGACCATCTCTCAATGTGAATGCTATATTTAGTAGTGATGATGATCTCACTTCAACTAGAAATCATCTTCTACTTCTATCAACTCTCATTCCCCCCATAAGGAAATCTTGGCGATGAACAAATCTCTTTATGACTCCCCTCAAATTTCTAAATCCACTTATGAATCTTTATCTCCTATTCATCATAAAGTCCTTTCCTCCAGGGATAAGGCTCTAATAAATTACACTCATCCCTCTTCTAAGATTTCTTGTGACTTTTCTTCTTCAATTTTTATCACTTTATACATGTTTTTGATCTCACTTATAGTTGAGCATTTAGCATGTCATATTCAAATACCTTATTCAATCTATCATGTCTTTAAATAACATTAATGGCTATTATGTTGCTCATCATTATGTGACATTGGTAGCTCATTTACTGGGGGCTCATTGTCATTCATGATGGTACAATTTCAAGTGCAATCATATTTTTGAAGCAACATAATAGCCTAATTTTTCTATGTTATCTCTTGTTCCTATGGGGTAATAATGTGGAAATACTGATCATCTTTTCTTTAGAATCCTCTTTTCCTAGATATGGGAGAAGATGTGTATTCTCTTTCTTATCCTACCCACTTCTTGTGAGGAGCATTTTACATACACTAATGTCTTGCTTGCATGAACTCATGTGAGTATGTAGTACATTTTATTCATGTTTAAATCTCTCCCTAGAAGATTGTGTAAGTCCTTCTCATTGACCTTATCCTTGGGAGGCAATGATCTTTTCTTATTTTTATCTAAGGATCCACTTTTTCCTATTTCGTGGATGGTGTGAACTTTATTACTTGATGTTATTCCTTGTATGCATTTGTTGTTGTTTGTTCAAGGATTCTCTCTTACAAGAGGTGTAAGTCCTTGATTACAACCGCTTTTGCACTTGGTAAAATACATCCATAATGAATTCACTCTCCCAATTGGGTTAAAAAGAGCATCATCCTTCATTAAGAATCACTTTCACCTCGCAAAAGAAGGAAGTACTGCATTCTTATTCTCTTCTTTGTCTTATTCTAGAAGATGTTATATTCCTCTCGGGGATAGGTGTCTTTTGTACAAAGATCTCTTCTCCTCTAAGGATCTCCTTTACACATACTACAAGATATCCCTTTTTCAACTATCTTATCATGCTTAAAGAGTGCAAAACTCTCTTGCTTGGATCTATGACATTGTTGCATTTTTGGGGTATCTTCTTTTGTGATGAAGGTAGGTATCCTTGTTCTACTTTGCTTATGACATAAACATTACACTTTTTGAGCAATGGGTCATTCTCGAAACCAGAGCACAGACTCTTAGAGCGAGATGTCTCCATTTTTCTTTTATGCAAGGTGATTATTCTCGGAACCAGAGCATAGACTCTTAGAGTGAGATGTCATGCTTTTGTACTATACATATACAGGTTGTAGCATACTCGGGCATAGACTCCTATGAGGTGCTTCTAATCTCACTTACACACACATGCACGAGGTTGAGTGGAACTAGCGGCATAAGGCTAGACTTTCTCACTCTCCTCCCTTACATGGATCACCTAGACAGACTCTAGGGGCTAGTTTTCCATGTCCTTTGTCCCATGGATCACCTAGACAAGATCTAGGGGCGAGAAGTCCATGTTTTCTCTCTCACTATTCTTCTCATGGATCACCAATGTGTGTATTCATGCTTTTTTCCTTTCTTTTCTTCTCTTTGCATTTTGTTTCCATTTACATCCTTCATCTTGTGTTAGAGAACTCTTAAATCCTCACACTCTTTGTTGTGTTGGAATTGAGATTTAGTCCTCTTTCTTACCAAATGATTCTCCATTATTTTTTGATCTCATATCAAATCTTCTTGTGAGCAGTTGTCATCAATATTCTTTAACAATTCGAAGTGGTAAACATGATACCCTGTTTCAACTCACTAAAATTAGCAAGCCGAAACAGGGGGGGGCATATAGCTACCCTCGAATTTTCATCACGTTCCTTAGTAAGCATTAGGTGATTTTGTGATCTAACGTGTGTTTTGTAGGGTGCGGTTCCTAACTGTGTACTACAGATACCGCTGGGGGCTTCGTTCGATAGACTTATGGATATATCCCTTTTCAAATAATGTTTACTTTTCTGTACTTTAGCTTGCATATGCACGTAGTGTTCATATGACCGCTAAAGTGGGGGCTAAATGTAGCGTCATAAATTGTATGCACTTGCTAGGGTGGTACAATTTCACACCTAGTTTAGCACCTGCCTTGGCGCATTTTGCATTTTGCATTGCATTTCCCCTTTAGCACTTAATTAATCAAATTAATTAGGTCTAAGGTCCTATTTCATCATCTTCCACATTATAAAGTTGGGCCCTTTCGTTTAAGTGTGCCCTTTTCATTTTATTCCTCCAATACATCATTTAATCAAAAACCCTAATTAGGTCCTATTTTGAACTTGGGGGCTTGATTTCGAGGGTCAAAACATCTCGAAATCACCTGTAACTTCGGGATTCTCTCTAAAATCATCATATCCGACGGCCCTGAAAATTTGGTGAAAAGTTGTCGGGACCATGGCGCCCGGAGTGCACATGGTCCTGGACATTTTTCTCGAAATTTTAGGAGCGCGATCCAATCATAAAATAAAGCTTAACCCCAAGAAATTGGCGGGAGATTCAATCTCTAGGCCGGCCAAAAGTTGAAATTAAGACCTAGGGTTTCATATATAAGAGCTCTCTTTCTTCATTTGAAAGGATCAAGAATTTTGGTTTCAAGGGCCTTCTATGCAGCGAAAGAGCAGATCTTTGAAGACTTCAACAACATTCAACATCCATCCATCAAGCATTCATCAATTTCATTCATTTAGGGCTTTGAAGACATTGAAGAGAAATAAGGGATCACCGACTGAAGATTGGCTTGTACCCCTCCCTTGGGGTTGGGTATGATTTCATGTTGTTTTCATGTCTTTGCATAAGCCTCATTATATCATTTGTATTCATGCTTTAGATCACTTTGCATCTTGATTTGGAGCATTTACATTATCATTTACAAGCAATTAGGGTTTACTTTCTAGGTTGCTCTAGTTTGCTTACTTGCATTTTAGATCTTGCACACACACAAGGTCTACACACACATTACTTTTACAATACAACTTGGCTATTCGTGGAGGTGGAAATCACCGAAGTGGGGGTTTAACTAAGGCAAAACCCTATATAGCCGCCCAAACACCTTTTTCAGATATAAGTGCAGATTTCGGGATTCAGACGACGTCGCAAGTTGCAGATCTGAAAGAAGCAGACGGAGACGGAACCACACACCAATTTTCGGAGCAAAAGACCAGGGTAGGGGTGTGGGGTGCCCTGGTCCTGCCAGGATAGGGGCGCTAGGTGCCCTGGTCCCTGGGATAGGGGTGCTGGGCACCCTGGTCCTCCTGACAGACAACAATTTTTAGCAGTTCGGACAGTTTTCTAGGTTGCAAAGTGGCAGTTTCAGGTGCAGTTTCAGGGGCAGAATCAGGACAGTGGCACCCGCACCCCCGTCCTGAACATTTTCACTCAAATTTTAACACCGGGTACGCATTTACATTCTTTTCTTGTCCTTGTGTTTACAACTTTCCATTGTTTAAGTTCAATTCTGCAATCTTGTTATTAGTTCATACTTGCACTTTGGGGTTGGGGATTGAACTTGCATCATTTTATCTTTCAATTGCAACAAAGGAATAGAAATCCTAATAGGTATCCCGTGGCTCTCTCTTCCACAAAAAGAAGTAGCCAATTGTGTGATACCTCTAGGCTCTTTCGTATTCCACAAGTGTGTGTGGTTGAAAGTGAGATTAGGGCATGCTTGCTTAGTGTCACTTTTTCCCCCACACAATAGGGTATCCATTTTCTCTTTGTTCTTCTTCACAATTTCCTCAAGGAATTTCTCTTTTTCTTTAATCATTCTTTCCTTAAATGTATCCTCATTTATTTGATCAACAATCAATATGTTGTCGGTGATGAACTTAGACAATGTGTCTAGTTAAAGAATCTTTTTTATCTACAATACACTTTGGTGCTATCAATTTAAGAATGGGAATTGTATCATCAATAGCCTTATAGGCTTGTGCATTGCACTCTGTGATCTTCTTTATTGAATCCAATAAGACCTATGTAACATTTGTAGGTCTGAATTCTGCCATAGAAGTACTAGATGTCTGTCCAATAACCTTCACAATAGCCATGCTACCGGTTGTGGTAATCACCTTACTTGATTCGACCTCTGGTAGGTCAGTCTATGTTTGCATTTCTACAAACAAAGGTTTAGGCTTTTCAGTTTTGGCTGGTGGCACTATTTCTATCTAAACCTGTGTCTCAACCTGTACCTGTTTTGGTTTCTCTATCTGTATCTTAGAAGGTTTCTCTGAGCTTTCAACTACCGGTTTTTTAGATGTAGTCTTAGTTTGTGCCTCTGTACTTTCCTTAGCCGGTTCTTCTAATGGTTATTCAATTGTATCTACCAGTTTCTCAGTGGTATCCTCTGCCAGTTGCTCTGTAGGTTTTTCTATGCTTATCTCAACTTCTGCAGTTGGTGACTTAGTAGTCACATCTGTCCTCTTGTCCTCAGTGGTTTCTCTATCAACCACAACATTTACTTCTTGAGTGTCTATATTTATAGTATACAAAACTTCAGACTCAGGATTTGTATCGTCTAATGGAGTCTCCATACTTTCTGTAGCCGGTTGACTGTCAGTAGTATCTACCGGTGGAGTATCTGAAGGAGGTGGGGGTACATTATTAGTTATTTTCAGGCTTGGAGGACCACCTACCTTACCTTTCCCCTTATCCCTATCCTTTTGATATACTTTAATAGTCTTTGGTCTGATTAATTCTTCCTGTTTTTCTTTTTCCACAAAGAATATATCCCATGCATCTGATGTTTCCTCAGAGACTTCATTTACTCTACTTGCCATCAGTGCTACATGCCGATGAGCAGTGGAGAATACTGTCCGGTTTTCTTCACTGATAAGTTTATCTATTTCATCAGTTGAGCTGACTGGATGTACAACAAGTAACTTTTCAATCTTGATTTTCTTGTCCAACTCAATGATAGCTAACCTTATAGCTTCTAATCTCCTATATAGATCATTTGGTATTTCATCAACAATTTGCATCAAAAATTTCTTATAAATATCCAAGTGTAAGACTACACTATTCTCTATGCTTTCCTTGTCATCTGCTGATAGTGTGTTGTATATTTTACTGATGTTCTTCAGCTTACCATCCTCTGTAATTTCACTAAGAAGTTTGTCCAATGGAGCAATATTTTGTTTTACCTTCTTTTTCTTAGGAGTCATTTTCTTTACCAGAGGCCTAACTACTTGTTGTTTTTGTCTTGTTTTCCTAGGTGTAGGTGAGGGTATTGGTGATGGTTTTCTTTTCCTTTCTACCCTTTTGAATACTGTTGGCATATCACTCTTAGAAGAAGTTCCAACTGGTGAAAGATGAGTTTCAAGTTGAAGTGTTTCCAACTCACTTTCACTTATACCAGTTTGCTTCAAAACATCTTCTTTAATTTCTTTAGCCTATGGGGTTCCTTTCCTTATTGTTGCTTTAACTTTCTTAACCCTTTTCCTAGACTGAATTCCACTTTCTATTGTTTCAGCATTTCCAAAAACTTTCTTAGTAGGTTCCTTGGGTGCTTCAAGGAGGGCTTTTGCATAAGTTTCAATAATATTGTCATCTGTCTCATAGCCCATTTCAGTTACCCAGATAGTTCTAGGGACAACTGCCTCCATCTAGATTTCATCCTTTTTTATTGCAAAACAAATTTCTTTTTGATATTTGTCCACAATATCTTGTGACATTCTTATTCTGGTTTTCATTCAAGCCTTTAGTGCTTGAAAGTGTTCATTTAAGTTTTCTCCCAGTTTTTTCCCATGTTGTTTAGTAGATCCAATAGTTGTTTTCCTACCAGAATGTCAAAACCAAAATCTCTTGCACCAATACTAGGTAATTGTTTAGTTATGTACAACATTAGAAAAACAAGTAGATTTCCAAATCTGAAAGTTTCTTTCTTATCTCCTTTAATTTTCCCCAGATTGTCTATCAATTCATCTTTGAGCCATTCACATACATCTATTCTTGCATTATCATTAGCCATGTCATAAGCACTCTTAATACATAGGCTAGAAACTGAGTTCAACCTATTTGCATGTGTATCTTTATAACCTAAGATCATACTGATAAATCTCTTGTTTATGTCCTTTACATCATTTACCCTTAGAGACCTTTTGTCGAATGTTGCACCGGTTAAATCCATCACTATGTCATTTGAGACTCTCTTTGTTTTGTCAGGTCTGCTACTGTGGAAGGTAACCCTGTTACTACCTTAACGAATTCCTTTGTGATTTTATGAATTGTATCCAACCAGGAGAATTCACCATGAACTCTACTTAACACAATCCTTATAATATCCTTGGGAAAGTCTGGGACACTAAGGATTTCAGTAAAACCTAGGGTTTCCACTATCTTATGTTCCAGCTTGGTATTTCCAGATTCATCATAGATCACGATGCTATACATGTTTTTGATTTCATCATCACCTAATTCCTCTATATGACAATGTATATACATCCTAGGGTCTTCAACATATACTACTCCCTTAGGAATTTGAGAAAATGCACCTATGCTATCATCTTTCTTCGCAATTTTAGGAACCAGTTTGAAAATGGGTCTAGGGCGCTTAATTACTTCAACAACAGTAGGGTTTGCAATAAATTCAGGAGTGGATGAATATGCCATGATTATAAATACTTCAATTTGCCTTTAGGATGAATGCTTTGATGAACTGCTTCACTTTTTTGCTAAGGATGCCTTCACTCGGGAATTTTCGCGCTCTCGAAGGTTTGAATGCTCGGTGAATGAAAAAGGAGCCAAAACACTTGCTTTATAATGTTATTTTCTCCAGCTACCACATTTAATGCTCGTCGGTTAAGTCACAACTTAACTCGTCTGTCGGTATAGAAGTAATTTCAACTTCTCACCATCAACGGAGGGAATAATAGTATGTTTTTCATTTTGTTGCTAAACCCCCAAAGGATTTTCCTTCAATTAGATGAAGAGTGTCCTACCGGTGGAGTGATACTTTGTTCTACCAGTGGAGGGGTATTCCCTTCAACATTTTGATCTGACTTTCTGATCCATTGTTTTGAGAATTCTTGCTTTATCTCTTCAACCTTTTCTTTACCTTTCAAACTAGGACCTTTGTTATTTGCCGGTGGGGACTTGCTTCTATAGAATTTTGTAATATGTCCAATTTTGTTACAAGCATAACAAGTCACATTTTTTTTTTCTAAATAGCTTTCCCATATCCTATGTCAATATGTGTTCTGCATTGATTAGATAAGTGTCCAAATATTCCACAAACATAACATCTTATATTCATTATGCAATTTTCAGAGTTATGACCAACTTTGTTGTATTTAGAACATTGACCAGTGGGTGTATTAGTGTTCTGATAATTTCTAGATCTACACTGATTTTCTCTATGACCATACTTGTTACAGTTAAAGCATTTCCCATTGAATTTGTAAGCATTAGGTTGTCTTACCGGTTTGCTATGATCATGAGTGTTTGCAGTACCGGAGCTTTCACCAATTTCAAAGCCAAGGTCATTTGTATCACCATTAGGTTTCTGATTCTTCAGCATGTCACCAAGTTCTTCTGAACTTTTCTTGAATTTCTCCTTGTGTTGATTTGCAGCAGTCAGTTCATTCTCCAAGATTCCTTTCTGTCTCATGAGTTCAATTTTGTCATTTTGTGTTTGGATTAAATCTATCTTTAACATATCATTTTCATGACTGAGTCTTGTGTTTTCATTTCCAACATCATTTAGTCTTCTAACCAAGTCCTCTTCATTCTTCTTTCTGTCTTCAATTTCTTTATAGAATCTCATAGTCATATCTTGCATCTCATTCTTTGTTGTACTGATTTCTTGTCTCAACTTGTTTACCAAATCATTAAGAGTTTCCTCTTCATCTTCCTCTTTCTGCATCTTCTCACAAAGTTCTCTTCTTTTATTCCTTGCTGTAGTGTAATTCTCTTGAAGTGCTTGAATGATATCCTAAGCAGCCTTCAGATCATCCTCAAGTTTGATATTCTTCACCTTTTCTACATCATAGTCTGAAAGAGTTGTTTCCAATTGCTTTCTCAAGTTTTCCATCTCTATCGGTGTCAAGATCTTCCTCAAGCTGTTAAGCTTCTGAAAATAGAGGATTGGGCTCTGATACCAATTGTTAGGATTCCCAAATATACTGAGAAGGGGGGGGGGGTGAATCAGTATCTGACCAGTAATAATAATTAGTTAACTTATAACATGAAAAGAATATTAAAATTGTGTACCGGTAAACCATAAATGATGCAACAAATAAGAATAACAAACACAACATGAAAAACACACCATAACACAATGTTTTAGCGAGGAAACCTGATGTGGGAAAAACCTCAGTGGGATTTGTGACCCACAATATTCACTTATTGGCCAATAAGAGAATATTACTACTACAACAGGGGCCTAAACATGCATGAAGGCCAAGTGTCTAGAGCTCACTACTCAATTACAAAGGAAGTCACACTGACTTACAAAAATGAATTATACTAATCCAATGTCTTGTACTGCTTCAAATTAGCATTTGCTATGCCAGATTTAGTACCGGTTTAAGCTTTGCTACATACATAAACCCTTATCCAATAATTCGCATAATAGGTCTGATACCTATTCATATTTCGCATCCTACCTCTTATAAAATGATCTACAATGATCTCATACATATATGAGTCATATTACAATCAGCCATGTCGGCTTACAAAAGATTTTACAATTAATTACAAAATACATTAACACAAAATTGTTGTCAGCTAGGGTGTCGGTGTTCTTTTCGGTGCTGGTGTTCTATATGCCGGTGTAGAGTCTGTCGGTGCTGGTGCCGGTGTCTGCCTGTCGGTATCACATGATTGCAAGGTTGCCATCAATGACAATACCTTCAATCACCTACAATATCTCATTAGAGTGTGCATTTGCCAACATAATTTTTGTATCGAGGATGTGTTTGCATTATCTGAGACTGGTGTATGTGCGAGCAAGTGGTTCATCCTTCAACATTGTGATTGAGAAGAGATTGGTGTTGCAGGGCAGACAATTATGCTTAACCATAATTGTCATCAAGCATTTACAAAAGCTATTATTGCATTTCATTTCTTTCGGATTGTAGTTTGAATGTAATATTTACACATACTATTGCAGAGTAACATCTTATTGTGGGTAGGTTCCCACCGTGGTTTTTCCCTTAACCAATTTTTCCACATCAAAATCTTTGTGTTGTGTGTTGTGCTATCTATGGAAACCTAAAAGTTGCACAACAAATTAAGTGAATTTTATTCATTTAACTATCCCTAATTCTTCCAATTAATTAAATTAAGATTTAATTAATATCCCTATTCTTCTAATTAGCCTATTAATCAAATTAAAGATTTTATTAATATTTCCCTTCTTCTATTTAATCCATTTAATTAAATTCACATTTAATTAAATACCTAGCCATTTTAATTAAATTCACATTTAATTAAAAATCTCCATTTATCCCCTTTCCCCTTTTAATTAAATCCACATTTAATTAAAACCCCCTTTGTAAATAAATAAATCAAAATTTATTTATAAATCCCCCCACTTGCAAAAATTCAAAATTCACATTTAAATAAATCAATATTTATTTAAATCTATCAAATGCAAGTTGCAACCAACAATTGAAATAAATCAATTTTATTTTAATTAAATCCTATTTTCCCTCACCCACTTGTAAAATCCTACATCTCCCACTTGCCTCCTAATTATCCTTCTATGAACCTCCTTATCATGTCCTATCCCTAAATTTGAGGTCACTTCTCAAGTTTGGAGGAAAGTCTTCTAAATGCATTAAAGACTTCATCTCTTCGACAAGTTAACTTGTTGAATTCCCCAAATTTGGAAGGACACTTACAAATTTGTCCCCCAAAGTCCTATTAACCATTAATTGTTAATTCAACCTCCCCTCTGTTGGCATATGTGCAGAATATGTTGACATGATGATATTGTGTTGTCATTGATGTCAATATGCTAAAAGAGAACCGGTATGATGTTGTGAACCGACATATGTGAAAAAGTGAAGTGATATGCTTGTTCAAGTGAATCTGTATGATGTTGTGAACCGGAACTGGTATGTCGGACTAATAACCAGTTTAAGGAATGTTTTGTATCTAGGGTTCATATGGGATAACTACCAGTTGGTAGTCTCAGCTTCAGGGTTTCTAGTTAAAGTGTTTCGAGCCTCTGTGTTTCAACCTATGGCATTGTGTGATGAGTTAGCATTGTAATAGAGATCAGATCGTGTTGCCAAGTCAGCCTCATGCACGTGAAGGATCTTGCATGAAGAAGATTGATCCTGTCTACCTTGGGAATGTGTGAAGTCTCTGCAAACGATGGGGAACGCGTGATGGGTTATCACCTCCAAGGAGCGACAAAGAATGAACGATGGAGAATGTCTTGAAATCTATTCAAGACCATTGTATTCAAATGAATAGTGTTCAATGGTCAGGATTGAACTGACTAAATTTCTCAACCTAAGTGTTTAGGGTTTAGGGTTTATGCTACCAACCTATTTGTTTCCTATAAGGTCGATGTGATGTTTCATGCTAAGGTTGTTGGAAAATATTGTGTGTGTATCTATATGCAAAGATACATGATTCTTTCCAGACCAGTTGAGAAGATTGATGCCTGCATAGTGTGTGTGTAGAAGGAAGGAACTAAAGCGGATCTACATTGGCATTGAGTGCTATTACCAGATCATTGTAATACTTGTTGATCTCTAATCACTTCAACAATTGAAAAATCCCTTAACAAGGTAGCTTTAACCAGCTTGTTGTAAATCCTTTAATAGGGTGACTCGAAGCCATTGAGTTCATAAAATCCTCTAACAAGGTAACCTCTAACAGGGTTTAACCCTTAACCGGGTATTCTAGCCATCCCTTAACCGGGTGATCCCTAACAAGATTGGTTCCTAATAGAACCTGTTGTAACAATCTTTAACCGGACTAGGATTCTAACAGAGTGGACTTCTAAAGAGTTCAAAATAGCTTGTGGGTATTCATCCCCACCGTGGTTTTCCCCAGTTGGGTTTCCACGTGAAAAATATGTGTGTCATATGTGATGTCTTTTTCATGTGATGCTTTATTGTTTTCTGTCAAGCGGTGAATCATGTTGATCTAGCTAGTTATTGTATCTCTAATGATAGATTATCTATTTATGCATAAGAACAAAGTGGAAATGAGGGAGTAGGTTGTATGAAGAGTTAAGAAGATTGATTGGTTCATGTCTTTCATAGTTGCACTGTGTTTAACCGATAGTAATCTAGTTTGGACTGGTGTTAGGGATTGCCAGTAGTTTTCAGTCTGCAATCAAACCGGTTCAGGAAAAGTTTGTGTGCCTATCCTATTTCACCCCCCCCTCTCAATACTGGTTTGGTACTCACTTTTCATCATTGAGTTATCAATTGGTATCAGAGCATCCTCCAGGTCCTCTGTGTTGTAAGCTTAACTGCTTGAGGGAAAGATCCTATTGTAATGATGAAGAGGGAAGGTCCAAAGTTCAACAAAGATAACTTTAAAATATGGAAGGACAAAATAAAGATATACATCAGAAGCATGGGTGCTCAACATTGGAGCTAAGTTGAGAACGTTTATGTTATCCCTGCCGGTACTCTCACTGATGACCAAAAGAGAGAGATTCAGGAGAATGGGCAAGTCATGGAAGCCCTAATTAGTAGCTTATCTGACATTGAGTCCATTGATGTCCAGGATAAAGACAATCCCAAAGAAGTATGGGATACTCTTGAGAATATCTATGGCAGTCAGGAGCATGTGAAACAAGCTAAGGAAGAAAGCCTTAGAGGGAAGTTTGAAGACATGCAGATGGTTGAATGTGAGACCATTCAAAAATATGGAATACAAATCAAAACCATTGTTGGAGATATCAAGAGTGCAGGTGGTAAAATGGAAGATTCCACTGTTGTTAGCAAAGTTTTGAGATCCTTATTACCGGTCTATACAATAAGGGTTATTGCTATTCAGGAGTTGAGATCAATAGAAAAGACTAAGGTATCCCTAGACTCCATCATTGCAAAATTGACAACCTATGAGCTAAATAGTTTTGATGGTAATGTTCAAAAGACCAAATCAGCTTTTATAGGATTTGTTGCACCATCCAAAAAAGGAAAAGAAGCAAGCACCAGCGGTGAACCAAGACATAGCAGAGAAATAGATGATGAGGAGATTCTGATGGAATTTGAAGCTCTTCTTGCTAAGAGACTTCCTAAGGGAACCGACAAATACAGAGGTAAGCTTCCTTTGAAATGCTTCTCTTGCAACTGGATAGGACACATCACCATAAAATGTCCTAATGGTGATAGAAAGGACAAACTAGAAAGGTTCAAGAAATTCAAAGGAGGAAACTAGAGAAACTGTTTTGTAGTAGTTGATGAAGGTGTCACAGATGAGGAATCATAAGATGAAGAAAATGAAGATATTATGTTTATTTCAATCAAAGAGGATGTGTCAGACAAAATGGCTCTTGTCTCTCGCTTTGATAATTCCAATGAGTGGATTATCGATAGTGGTTGTTCTCACCATATGAATGGTGACCAGAGAAAGTTTATATCTCTGGAAGAGTATGATGGTGGGGTGGTTCATTTTGGTAATGATGCACCATGTATGATCAAAGGCAGAGGGTCCATCACTCTAAATGGAAAGAGTAGTGCTGACAATTCGTATTGGGTGGAAGGTCTCAGAAACAATCTATTGAGTGTTGCCCAGCTGAATGACAGTGGACTCACTCTGGAATTTAAAAATGGAGTCTGCAAAATGAAAGGAAAGAATGGTAAACTGATGGCCACCGGTATACAGACCAAAGGTAACTTATTTCAGCTGAATGTAAATATAAGTACATATCTTATGGCTAAGTTTGATGATAGCTAGATATGGCATAGGAGACTCTACCATGTAAACTTTGATAACATAGTAAAGGCCAGTAAGATCAAGGCAGTTAGAGGACTGCCAATGCTGAGCAAACCAAAAAATCCTTTGTGCAAAGAATGTCAACTGGGGAAAATGTCTTCCTCAATCTTCAAAGGTAAATCTTTCATTGCTGACAACAAGCTTGATCTTGTGCATACTGATTTGTGTGGTCCTATGAAAACTAGGAGTATGCAGGGAGATAGGTATTTTATGATTCTTACAGATGATTGCTCAAGAATGATGTGGGTCACATTCTTGAAGAATAGGACTGAAGCCTTTGGAAAGTTCAAAGCTTTTAGAGCACTGGTAGAAAAGGAAAGTGGTAGAAGAATCAAATGCCTTAGAACTGATCAAGGAGGGGAATTCACTTTTGGTGAATTCAACAAATATTGTGAAGAGAATGGCATCAAGAGGAAACTGTCTACCCCCCGGACTCCATAGCAGAATGGCCTAGCATAGAGAAACAACCGGACTGTGGTTGAAGTGGCTAGAACTATGTTGATCCAAGGAAAGGTCGCTCACACGTTTTGGAGAGAAGCAGTGAGCACTGTAGTCTACACAATGAATCGGGCATTCATCAAGAAAGGAAAGGATAAGACTCCTTATGAGTACTGGATCGGCAAGACACCAATGGTAAGCTACTTCAGAGAGTTTGGTAGTAAATGTTATATCAAGAGGAGTGAACATCAGAGCAAGTTTGATGCTAAATGTGATGAGGGAATATTCCTAGGGTATTCCACTACGAGCAAAGCTCTCAAATGTTTCAACAATAGGACTTAGAGAATTGTCGAAAGCATCAATGTTAGGGTTGATGAAAACCCTAAAAAATCAGAGGAAACCAACAAAGAGCATGTAGGACATGAACCGGTATTAACCTTCTGGGAACTGGTTGCTGATCAACCCAGTACCAGTAATTGTGCTCCTACACTGGTAGATGCTAATGTTGATGAAGATGAGGATGATGAAGAAAAGCAAGAGGAAGTTGTTAAGAACATACCTAGGTATGTCAAACTCAATCATGATCCAAAGCAGATCATAGGAGACAAAGATGCAGGAATTCTTACAAGAAGAAAGGTCAAAGAAAGCTCATGTATGATCTCTGAATTTGAGCCTAAATCATTCAAAGAGGCACATAAAGATGAAGACTAGATCAAGGCAATGGAGGAGGAACTTGACAAGATAGAAAAGAATGGTACATGGTCTTTGGTACCTAGACCAGAGCATAAAAATGTCATTGAAACCAAATGTGTTTTCATAAATAAGCTAAATGAGGATGGCACAATGGTAAGGAACAAAGCCAGACTAGTATGTAAAGGATATGCCCAAGAAGAAGGAGAAGACTATGGTGAAACCTTTGCTCCAGTAGCAAGATTGGAAGGATTCAAGGTATACCAAATGGATGTAAAATCTACATTTTTAAATGGAATACTTAAAGAGGAAGTGTATATAGAGCAACTAGATGGGTTTTCCCTATCAGAAGACAGTGACATGGTGTGTAGGCTACATAAAGCCTTATATGGACTGAAGCAGGCACCAAGAGCATGGTATGAATGCTTGCACTCTCATCTTGTGAAGATAGGATTTGAAAGAACAAGTGAAGATAGCAATACCTACTTGAAATCAGAAGGAGATCAGATTTTGATTTGTGAAGTATTTGTTGATGACATAATCTTTGGTGGAGATGACAGGATGAGTCATGACTTTGCAGATGAGATGAAAAAGGAGTTTGAAATGTCACTCATAGGGGAAATTAAGTTCTTCATTGGACTACAGATTCAGCAAATGAAAAATGGAATCATTATTACTCAGTCCAAGTATGTCAAAGAGGTTTTGAAGACCTTTGGCATGGAAGATAGTAAACTAGTTGGTACACCAATGGTGACCGATTGTAAACTATCAAAAGAGGATGACTCAACATTGGTAAATGAGAAGGAGTGTCGATCAATGATTGGTAAGTTGTATTATGTAGTGCATAGAAGACTGGACATTGCACATGCAGTGGGTATTACCACTTGGTTTCAGCAAAGCCCAAGAGAATCCCACTTGGTAGCAGTCAAGTAGATTCTTAGATATCTGAAGGGAACTATTGACTATGGGTTATGGTATCCATACAATAATGATTTAAACCTGAAAGTGTTCACAGATGTTGATTGGGCTGGTAATGTAGATGACCGAAAGAGTGCAATTGGTGGTGCATTCTTTCTCAGTCAAAGATTGGTCTCATGGATGAGTAAAAAGCAGAGTTGTATCTCTCAGTCTACAGCAGAAGCGGAGTATGTTGCAACTTTTATGAACTACACCTAGACTATTTGGATGAAGCATGTATTGAATGGCTTCAAAGTTCTTGTATCTGAACCGGTAAGTATATTCTATGACAATACAAGTGCAATTAACATATCCAAGAATCCTATTTTACATGCTAGAACCAAGCATTTTGAACTCAAGTATCATTTCTTGAGGGAAAAGGTTCAGAACAGAGAGGTGGTATTGGAACATGTTTCCAGTAAGGAGTAGTTAGCAGACATATTCACCAAGCCTCTACCGAAGACCACTTTTGCCTATCTGAGAGGTGAGCTAGGGGTGTTTCCCCTTCAAGAGGTAATCTAAAGGCTTGTGCTCCACATCAGTTAGATCTTACTTTGCTATATCTTTTTAGGATTGATGTGTTGAAGGATGCTACTCCTCAGGGGGAGCAACATAGTAGAACACAGAAGCCTGTGCCTCCACTTTGGCATTGTTGTCAAAGGGAGAGAATATGTGAAGCGGTATGGAAAAGATATCTGTAGTATTAAGGAAAAGATGTGATGCAGAAAGAGAGATATCTTTGTATATTGCCATCAATGCCAAAGGGGGAGATTGTTGGCATATGTGCAGAATATGTTGACATGATGATATTGTGTTGTCATTGATGTCAATATGCTCAAAGAGAACTAGTATGATGTTGTGAACTGGAACCAACATGTCAGACCGAGAACCAGTATAAGGAATTTTTTGTATCTAGGGTTCATATGGCATAACTACCGGTTGGTAGTCTCAGCTTCCGGGTTTTCAGTTGAAGTGTTTTGAGCCTATGTGTTTCAACCGATGGCATTGTGTGATGAGTTAGCATTGTAATAGAGATCAGATCATGTTGCCAAGTTAGCCTCATGCATGTGAAGGATCTTGCATGAAGGAGATTAATCCTATCTACCTCAGGAATGTGCAAAGTCTTTGCAAATGGTGGAGAACACGTGATGGGTTATCACCTACAAGGAGTGGCAAAGAAAGAATGATGGAGAATGTCTTGAGATCTATTCAAGATCGTTGTATTCAAATGAATAGTGTTCAATGGTTAGGATTGAACCAACTAAATTTCTCAACCTAAGTGTTTAGGGTTTAGGGTTTATGCTACCAACCTATCTATTTCCTATAAGGTTGATGTGATGTTTCATGATGAGGTTTTTGGCAAATGTTGTGTGTGTATCTATATGCAAAGATACGTGATTCTTGCCAGACCAGTTGAGAGGATTGATACCTGCATAATGTGTGTGTAGAAGGAAGGAACTAAAGCAGATCTACATTGGCATTGAGTGCTATTACCAGATCATTGTAATACCTGTTGATCTCTAATTACTTCAATAGTTGAAAAATCCCTTAACAGGGTAGCTTTAACCAGCTTCCTGTAAATCCTTTAACAGGGTGACTCAAAGCCTTTGATTTCATAAAATCCTCTAACAAGGTAACCTCTAACAGGTTTTAACCCTTAACCGGGTGTTCTAGCCATCCCTTAACCAAGTGATCCCTAACAGGATCAGTTCCTAACAGAACCTGTTGTAACAGTCTTTAACCGGACTAGGCTTCTAATAGAGTGAAATTCTAAAGAGTTCAAAATAGCTTGTGGGTATTCATCCCCACCATGGTTTTTCCCAGTTGGGTTTCCACGTAAAAAATATGTGTGTCATATGTGATGTCTTTTTCACATGATGCTTTGTTGTTTTCTGTCAAGCAGTGAATCATGTTGATCTAGCTAGTTATTGTATCTTTGATGATAGATTATCTATTTATGCATAAGAACAAAGTGGAAATGAGGGAGTAGGTTGTATGAAGAGTTAAAAAGATTGACCGGTTCATGTCTTTCACAGTTACACTGTGTTTAACCGGTAGTAATCTAGTTTGGACCTGTGTTAGGGATTGCCAGTAGTTTTTAGTCTGCAATCAAACTGGTTCAGGAAAAGTTTTTGTGCCTATACTGATTCACCCCCACCTCTCAGTACCAATTTGGTACTCACTTTTCATCATTGAGTTATCACCCTCATGGTTAGAGACTTTCTCTCTAACTTAACCCTCATCTAACCCAAGGGACTCATCAAGCACTCATGGCTTTGACCCTAGTTATCCTATTAAACCTTGCACAAGAGTTTATCCTTTGGGTAAAGGTTTTATCCATTAGTTATCCACTAACCCAACCATAACCTTACCTCCTATGGTAACCGCCATGTCTCCTCGGGAATTTAATGCCTCTTATATCTCCTCTCAAGCCCTCTCAAGGTGATATTTATGTTGGCATTGACAAAACCGGTTAATCCATATAATCGGTATATTAGCTGAGATTTATCATTGATGTCTAACACTGACTGGTGGAATGGTGTATCTTAGTAGCAAAGGTGATGACTTGTAAACAACATGGAAGTAGCATAAGAGACAGATGATCAAGGTTCAATCAGGTCAAGGGAAGACAAATTAAGGTAACCAGTCTATCACTCAAGAAGATCGGTGTTGAGGCCAAATCTTCAGGTTGGTCATTCTGATGATGATGAAGTCACATAAGGTTATTTAGGGAAGAAATCTTGAGGTTGTATGAAAACTAGAACCTTATTGGAAAACATGAGAAGAGGCTTGATGGAAGCACTGCTAACTGGCATCAAAAGATGAACCGGTAATGAAGAACATGGTGGTATACTGGTAGACCAGTCAAGTAGAAGGAAGATAGGTGGGCATCGTAAATCTTGGAGCAGTGATTGGGTACACAGTTGTGATGACAAAAGGTGAGCTGGTGAGTTTGTAGAAACACCCAACTAAAGGTTGATGAAGTCAACTTCATTTATCATGCAGTTCAGCCATGATTACTTGTGGATTTTCCGGTTGAGTAGTTGGCAGAATTGTTGCAGGGAGTGTAGAGAAAGAGTGGGAAGATTTGAATTTGAAATCTATCAAAATCTGTTATTGCATTGATTAAGGAAACACTTGAAGGTGACATCAGAGAATGTATAAAGTATTTTGAGTTCATTCAGAATATTTTTGATTTTAAAATTTGCAAAGTGAAAATCCTATGAGAGGCGATCCGAAGTGTAGAGTGATGAGTGAGAAAGTGCTAAATGATTTAGCAGAGCAGAGTATGTGTGAAGTAGACCAATAGAGTGCAGAGCTGAGGGTATGAGAAGAGGACCGGTGTAGTGTAGAGAAGACACAACCGGTGGAGACAGAGTATGATTTTAAATGTGATCTAATTAAGCTATTAGTAGATATTCTAGCAGATCAACTTCCTATTGCTTTCTAACCATTGCAACTCAAAATCCCTTAACTGGGTGGACTTTAACAAGTCCCTTTGTAAAATCCCTTAACCGGGTGACATCTTAATTGATGATCCTAACTCCTTTAAAAAGGCTACCTATAATAGGGTAAAGGCACTAACAAGCCTTAAATAAAATCCCTTAACCAGGTGGCACCTAACAGTGTCTTTGCAATCTCCTAACAGGGATGGCTCCTCACTAGGCGTACTCCAGAAGAGTACAAATTTTGTGAGTTTCTACTCACACCATGGTTTTCTCCCATTTGGGTTTCCACGAGATAAATCTTGGTGTTACTGTGTATCTTTTCATGTTGTTCTTCTGCAATAATTGTTTATATTGACGAATATTAAGTTAGTGTAGTCTTGAGTTAAAAGGTTTTAATTTTGTAAAACTGGTAAAGTGTTGATTCACCCCTCTCCTCTCAACACCGGTTGGGAATAACAATTGGTATCAGAGCTTTGGTCCTTAGATTCATAAGAGCTTAATAGCTTAAGGAAAGACCGAAGATGATATGAAAGAAGGGTCCTAAGTTCTCTAAGGAGAATTACACCTTATGGTGTGGTAGAATGAAGCCCTACCTAAGAACCCTAGGAGACTAATACTAGAATTATGTAATCATAGAATACAATGAACCTATAGGAGTTCTCACTGCAGATCAGATCAAAGAAAGGCAAGAAAACACTACTACTATGGATCTAATTGCTAGCACTCTATCTGATAATGAGTATGCTGAAGTTCAAGATCTGAAAATAGCCTATCAGATGTGGAATAAGCTAAAGACTATTTATGAAGGAGATCCTCATGTTTAAAAGGCTAAACTAGATAGCTTGAGAGGAAAATTTGATGAGATGAGGATGCAAGAAGGAGAAAATATTGAAAAATAAAGTAAAAGAATAAAGGATGTGGTAAATTCCATCAAAAGTGCTAGAGGAAATCTTGAAGAAGATGACATGGTTAGCAAAATATTGAGAACCTTGCTACCACAATATGCCATAAGGGTTTCTGAATTCAGGAACTCAAATCCTTGGGAACAGTTAGTGTTTCACTTGACTCAAAACTGGAAACAATTCTACTACAAGAACCGTTCATTCTCATGAATGTGACAATCTATTATCTGAAGAACAGGAACAAGATGAGATTGAAGCTCTATTGGTAAGAAGGCTGCCAAGAGGAAAAGGAAAGTATAAAGGTAAACTTCCCTTGAAGTGATTTTCTTGTAATAGAATAGGTCATATTGCATCCAAATGTCCTGACAATGATAGGAAGGATAATTTTAGAAGCTACAAGGACAAGAGAAAGAAGGAGTGTTATCTTGCAGAAGAAGGAGTCACCGATGAAGAATCAAAAGGATCTGATGGAGATGGAATTGCATTTGTAGTGGTAAAGGAAGATAACATAGAGGAAAGTGATATGGCACTAATCTCTAGTTCAAACTAGTGTGGAGACTGGGTAATTGATAGTGGTTGCACTCACCACATGACCGGTGACATAAACAAATTCCTCAGCATGGAGGACTACAATGGAGGAACAGTGAGATTCGACAATGATTCTCCTTGTGTAGTAAAAGGTAAGGGATCTATAGCCCTAAATGATAAATAAATTTATGAAGATTTTTATTGGGTAGAAGGGCTAAAATATAGTCTGTTAAGTGTTGCACAACTTAACAATAAGGGTTACCGGTTAGAATTCAATGAAGGAATATGCAAAATAAATGACAAATGAGGAAGTCTGATTGCTACCGGTAAACAATCTAGAGCTAATCTATTTCATTTAGACACCACTATAGGTAGTTGTCTAATGGCAAAGTTAGAAGACAGTTGGTTGTGGCACAAAAGATTGTGTCATGTTAACTTTGATAGCATAGCAAAAGTCAGTAAAATGAAGTCTGCTAGAGGTATGCTTGATATTATGAAACCTGAAAATGCTGTGTAAAGAATGCCAACTAGGAAAGTTAACCGAGTCTAGTTTCAACAGCAAATCTTATTCATCTAAGAATTTACTGGACTTAGTTCATACAGACTTGTGTGGTACTATGAGGACCACAAGTTTCTATGGAGACAAGTATTTCATGTTGTTTGTAGATGACTTCTCAAGAATGATGTGGATTGTATTCTTGAAAGAAAAATATGAAGCCTTTAACATGTTTAGAGTCTTCAAGGCTTGAGTAGAGAGAGGAACCAATAAGAATATGAAATGTCTGAGATCAGATAGAGGAGGAGAGTTCATCTCTCAATAGTTCATGAATTACTATGAAGAACAGGGGATTATGACATAGATATTTGCACCCAGAACACCTCAATAGAATTGGGTTGTTGAAAGAATAAATAGAACTCTGATTGATTGTGTGAGGACTCTGATGATACAAAAGGATATTCCATATATCTTTTGGAGAGAAGCAGTAGGCACTACTATGTATACCTTGAACCAGACATAGGTGAAGAAAGGGGCAAATAAAACTCCCTATGAATTATGGTGTGGATACTCACCAAATGTTATCTATTTCAAAGTATTTGGAAGAAGGTGCTATATCAAGAGGGATGAGTACTCTATAAATTTTGATCCCAAGAGTGATGAAGGAACCTTCTTAGGTTACTCCACAAAGAGTAAAGAATATCAATATTTGAACAAAAGGACCGGTAAGATTGTGGAGAGTGCTAATGTCAGAGTAGATGAGTTCTCTAAGAAAAATGAACAAGATAGCAAGAGTGAACCAGAGGATTATCAAGGATTTGAGTACACTGTACTAGTCGAACTTGCTGAAGAGAATCCTGTAGTAGTGGAAAATGAGGAAGCATGTGAAGTAGAACTTGCACAACTGGTAGAAGAAGCTCCAAGAAATGAACCGGTACTAGCAAGGTATGTGAGAAACAATAACTCTGTTGAAAATATCATTGGTGACAAAGATACAAGAGTATTGACTAGAAGAAGAACAAGAGAGAATGCCTATCTGCTCTCCAAAATTAAGCCCAAAGTAGCAAGGGAGGCTCTAAAATATGAAGAGTGGATCAAAACCATCGAGGACGAACTAGAGAAGATTGAGAAAAATGAAACTTGGACTCTAGTGCATAGACCTGAGAACAAAAATGTGATAGGCACCAAATGGGTGTTTAGAAACAATATGGATGAAACCAGTGAAGTAGTAAGAAACAAAGCAAGGCTAGTCTGCAAAGACTATGCTCAGGAAGAAGGTTTGGATTATGGAGAAACCTTTGCACCAGTGGCTAGGTTAGAAGGGGTCAAAATCTTGCCTTCCTATGCTACTTACAAGAACTTCAAAGTTTACCAAATGGATGTCAAATCAACATTCTTGAATGGTGTTTTAGAGGAAGAAAGTGTACATAGAGGAACTAGAAAGGTTTATATCAGAAGATGGAAGAGATATGGTATGTAGGCTGAAGAAGGCTCTATATGGGATAAAACAAGCACCAAGAGCTTGGTATGAGAGGTTGCACTCATATGTATTAAGCATAGGGTTCATGAGAACCAGTGATAACAGTAACTTATATCTGAAGACCGAAGAAAAAGAAAAACATCTGATTGCAGAAATTTTTGTTCATGACATTATCATCAGAGGAGATGATGAGATGAGCAGAGGTTTTGCAAAACAAATGAAGTGAGAGTTTTAAATATCCATGATCGGTGAAATAAAATTCTTCATTGGTCTGCAAGTATCACAACTAAAGAATGGTATATTCATTAGCTAGACTAAGTACATAAGGGAAATTTTGAGGACTTTTGGAATGGAAGATTGCAAACCTATTGGAACTCTAATGGTTATAGGTTGCAAACTCTCCAAAAATTATGAGGCTCATGAAGTGAATGAGACACTTTACCAATCCATGATTGGTAAGTTGCAGTATGCAGTACACAGTAGACCGGATATAGCACAAGTTGTTGGCTTGGTTGCCAGGATTGCTGCAAATCCAAAAGAAACTCATATGGTGGTAGTTAAGAGAATATTTAGATACCTTAAGGGGACTGATGAGTATGGTCTCTGGTATCCACATAAGGGAGATTTCATCTTAAGTGTCTTCACCGATGCAGATTGGGCAGGGAACATTGATGACAGAAAGAGCACTAGTGGAGGTGCATTCTTTCTTAGAGATAGGATTGTGTTATGGACAAGAAAGAAACATAATTGCATCTCTCAATCCACAACTGAGGATGAGTATGTGGCTGCTGCAATCAACTATAGACCGATAGTATGGATCAAACAATTATTAGAATGTATCTAAGAAAAGGTGACTCAAGACCAGTGCTATCAACATATCCAAGAATCTGGTGATGCATTCCAAGATAAAGAATATTCCCAAAGATACTGAGAGGGGGGGGGTGAATCAGTATCTGACCGATTAATGAATTTTTTGAACTTATTATATGAAAAGCATTCCAAAACTGTGTACTGATAAACCAAAATTAATGCAGCAAATAAGAACAATAAGCACAACATGAAAGATACACCATAACACAATATTTTAATGAGGAAACCCGGTGTGGGAAAAACCTCAGTGGAATTTGTGACCCACAATATTCACTTACTGGCCAATAAGAGAATATTACTGTTACAATAGGGGCCTGCACATGCAGGAAGGCCAAGTGCCTAGAGCTCACTGCTCAGTTACAAAAGAAGTCTCACTGACTTACAAAAATGGATTATACAAATCCAATGTCATGTACTGCTTCAAATCAGCATCTGCTATGCCAGGTTTAGTACCATTTTAAGCTCTGTAATAATCATAAACCCTTATCCAAAATCTGCCTTACAATTCGCACATTAGGTCTGCAATAATCTAACCATATCCGCTTCTTCTAAATGATCTACAAGATCTCATACTTATATGAGTCTTATTACAATCCACCATGTTGGCTTACACAAAGATTTTACAATTAAATATAAAATATAATTAAACAAAATTCCTATAAGCCATGGTGCCGATAATCAATCTTTTCAGTGCCGGTGAACTGTATGCTGGTGTAGAGTTTGCCAGTGTCGGTGCTTGTCAGTAACATATGATTGTAAGGTTGCCAATAATGAAAAAACCTTCAATCACCTACAATTTCTCATTAGAGTGTGCATTTGCCAACAATCTCCCCCTTTGGCATTGATGACAACACTCATGAGAAAAATCCAAAAAGTGTCCAAAAAGAATCTGCCAAAATGTCCTATCAAAACTGTGTTATCAAAATGTGTGCTGCCCCTAAGCTAATGATGTCTTCCTTCTGATCATTTTTCTCATCACCACTACTCCCCCTTTGGCATCAATGATAAAGGTTGTCATTCACTATCAATGGAGTGTGGTTCCTACCTAGATCCTTGTAACCGACAGGTTACAATCTGATAGATGTCCGCCAATGCAAAATTTTGACTATCGTTGAACCTTTCGCTGTCCTTTATTGTTGCTTCTGTTCTCTGAATTGTATTGGTGAGTATGTGCATTTTCTCTTTCGGTGTCTTAAGTCCTGGAACCAGAGCCTCAAAAATTTCTTTTCTCAAAGAAATGAGGTAATCCAGTTCAGGGCCTAGTTTGCATTTTAAATCCTTTGCCTTAAACTTTATCTTTTCTTTATCTTTTTCTAACTTTTCAATTTTCTCCTCTAGAACTACAATATTCTTTTCAACTTCCAAAAATGAATCTGATGTTCCTATTAAGTTGTCAGCAATATTGTTGATTTCTTTTTGTGCTTTGTTGATCTTTGAATCTATGTCTTCTGTCAAAATATCAGTTTTGCAAGTATCTCTGTATAGTTTCTTGAATTCAAAAATTATTTCTCCTAATGTCGGTAATAAGGTTTCCATTTGTTCTGTATTCTTCTTAACAGTTTCCTCAAATAATTTTTCTTTTTCCTTATTTATTTTCTCTTTGAATGTATCTTCATTTATCTGGTCCAGTGTTATTAGGTTGCCGGTTATATACTTAGACAATGTGTCTAATTGGCTCAAAGAATCTTTATTATCTATGTTACACTTTGGAGCTATCATCTTCAAAATTGGTAAAGTGTCATCTATAGCCTTATAAGCTTGTGCATTACACTCTGTTATTTTTTTTTATTGAATCCAAGAGTACCTCTGTTATATTTATTGGCCTAAATTTAGTCATTGATGTGCTGGATGACTGTCCAACTGTTCTCACAATCTGTAGTTTGTCGGTTGTAGTGATAGCTTTGCTTACCTCTTTCTTTGGAGGATTTGTTTGAGTTTGCATTTCTACTACCAAGGGCTTGGGCTTTTCAGATGAAGTAGGTGGTACAGTCTAAGTAGGTACCTGAGAAGGAACCTGTTGCTCTACTTGTTTCACCATGTTTTCCTCAGCAAGAGCCTATTGCTATGATGGTTTCTCTGTTTGTTCTTCAGAAGATTTCACTGTAGTGTCCACTGCCTGTTTTTCTTTATTTACCTCTGTGTTGTCTACTGTTAGTGACTCAGTTGATTTTTCAGTTTCAGTAGTTGTTGGTGGCTCAATTGCCACATCTGTCTTCTTAGTTGATCTCTTATCCACCACAATATTGACTTCCTGAGTGTCAATGTTCATTGTGTATAACACCTTAGATATCAAGATTCATATCCTCATGTGGAGTCTCCACATTCTCAATAGCCGGTGAACTATCAATTAATACCGGTGGAGTAACTGAAGGTGGTGGCAAATTGTCTATCACTTTTATATTTGGTGGTCCACCTACTTTTCCTTTTCCTTTGTCTTTATCCTTTTGTTATACCTTAAAGGTTTTCTTAAGTTCTTCTTCTTGTTTTTCTTTCTCTACAAAAAATATGCTCCACTTATCTATTGTTTCCTCTGATATCTCATTTACTCTTCCTGCCATTAATGCTACATGTCAGTGTCCAGTTGAGAATACTGCCTGGCTAGCTTCACTGATTAGCTCATCAATTTCTTGAGTGGAGTTCACTGGGTGAATTGTAAGTAGTTTTAATATTTTTATTTTCTTGTCTAACTCCACAATGGCTACCCTTCTAGCTTCTAGTCTTATGTATAGATGATTGGGTATGTCATCTACAATCTCCATCAAAAATTTCTTATAAATGTCAAGATGTAAGATTACACTATTTTGTATGCTCTCCTTTTCATCATTGGATAATGTATTATACAACTTGTTGATATTTGTCAGTTTGTCATCTTCAGTGATCTCTTCCAAAAGTTTTTCAAAAGTAGGAATAACCTATTTTTGTTTCCTCTTCTTTGGTGTCAATTTCTTAGCCAAAGGCCTAACTACCTATTGTTTTTGTCTTGTCTTTCTGGGTGTAGGTGAGGGTGTCGGTGAGGGTTTTCTTTTTCTTTCTACCCTTTTGAATACAGTTGGTATCTCACTGTCAGAAGAAGTTGCAACCGGTGAAAGATGTGCTTTTGGTTGAAGTCCTTCCAGTTCAGTTTCCTTAATACTAGTTTTCTTTAATACATCTTCTTTTATTGCTTTCACCTATCTTGTTCCCTTCCTCACTATCTGTTTAGTTTTCTTAACTCTTTTTTTGAGATTGAATGCCACTTTCAATTATTTTAGCATTGCCAAATACTTTTTCTGTCGGTTCCTTAGGGGCTTCTAAGAGGGCTTTTGCATAAGTTTCAATTATGTTGTCATCTGTCTCATATCCCATCTCGGTAACCCAAATAGTTCTAGAGACAACTACCTCCATCTAGATTTCATCTTTCTTTATCACAAAGCATATCTCCTTTTGATACTTATCAACAATTACTTGAGATAGCCTTATTCTTGTCTTCGTTCTTTCTTTCAAGGTTTGAATATATTCATTTATATTTTTCTCTCTATCATCTCCCATGTTGTCTAGTATGTCTAACAGTTGCTTTCCTATAGGTATATCAAAACCAAAGTCTTTCCTACCAATACCGGGTACTTCCTTGGTAATGTATAGCATTAAGCACACAAGCAAGTTACCGAATCTAAAAGTTCCCTTCTTATCACCTTTGATTTTCTTCAAGTTGTCTATCAGTTCATCTTTAAGCCATTCACATACATCAATTATTGCATTGTTATTCACCATATCATATGCACTTTTAATACATAAGCTAGAGATAGAGTTTAGTCTATTTGCATGTGTAGTCTTATAACCAAGAGTCATACTGACAAATCTAACATTGATGTCCTTCACATCATTGACTCTCAAGGATCTTTTGTCAAATGTTGCACCAATTAAGGTCATCACAGTATCATTTGGAACTTTCTTAGTTCTGTCAGGCCTACTACTGGTGGAAGGTAAGCTTGTTACTGCCCTAACTGCCTCTTTAGTGATCTTATGGATGGAATCCAACCAAAAGAATTTGCCATGGACTCTGCTCAGGACTATCCTTATCACATCTTTAGGAAAATCAGGGATACTGAGAATGTCCACAAAACCTAGGGTTTCCACTATCTTGTGTCCCGGTTTAACATTACCATTTTCATCACAAATTACAGCCCTATACATGTTCATTATTTCTTCAACTCCTAGTTCCTCAATATGACAATGTATATAAATTCTAGGATCCTCTGCATAAAATACTCCCTTAGTGATAACTCAATGATGAATAGTGAGTACCAAACCGGTACTAAGAAGGGGGGGGTGAATCAATACAAACACAAAAACTTTTCCTGAACCAGTTTGACTGCAAACAGTGCACTTGACAGACAAACAAAAGTACCAGTCTAAACCAGATTACTACCGGTTAAACATAACCAGACTTTGAAAGACATAAACTGACAACACTTATCTTTCCATACAACCTACTTCCTCATTTCCATTTTATCCTTATGCATAAATAGATATTCTGTCATTTTGAGATACAATAATTTGCTAGATCAACATGATTCACCACTAAATAGGAAATAACAAAACATCACATGAAAGAGGCATCACACATGGCACACATATTTTTCATGTGGAAACCCAACTGGGAAAAACCACAGTGGGGATGGATACCCACAAGCTTTTTTTGAACTCTTTAGAAGTCTACTCTGTTAGGAGCCTAGTCCAGTTAAAGACTGTTACAACAGGTTCTGTTAGGAACCGATCCTATTAGGGATCACCCGATTAAGGGATGGCTAGAATACCCGGTTAAGGGTTAAACCCTGTTAAGGGTTACCTTGTTAGAGTATTTTATGAACTCAATGGCTTTGAGTCACCCTATTAAAGGATTTACAACAAGCTAGTTAAAGCTACCCTGTTAAGGGATTTTCCAACTATTGAAGTGATTAAAGATAAACAGGTATTACAATGATCTGGTAATAGCAGTGAATGCCAATGCATACCTGGTTTAGTTCCTTCCTTCTACACACACACTTTGCAGGTATCAATTCTCTTATTTGGTATGGCAAGAATCATGTATCTCTGCACTTAGATACACACACAACATTTGCCAACAACTTCAATGTAAAACACAACATCGACCTTATAGGAAATAGATAGGTCGGTAGCATAAACCCTAAACCCTAAACATTTAGGTTGAGCAATTCAGTCAGTTCAATCCTAACCATTGAACACTTTGCATTTGAATACAACGGTCTTGAACAGATCTCAAGACATTCTCCATCATTCATTCTTCATTCTTCACCGCTTCTTGGAGGTGATAACCTATCGTGTGTTGTTCACCATTTGCAGGGACTTTGCACATTCCTGAGGTAGATAGGATCAATCCCCTTTATGCAAGATCCTTCACGCACATGAGGCTGACGTGGCAACATGATCTGATCTCCATTACAATGCTAACTTATCATACAATGCCATCGGTTGAATCACACAGGCTCAAAACACTTCAACTGGAACCCTGAGGCTGGAACTACCAGTCGGTAGTCATACCATATTAAACCTTGATAAAGAACATTCCATATACCGGTTCACTTGGATAAATGTACCACTTCACCTTTTGCACATATACCGGTTCACTTTTCCAGTTGCTTAACTTCAATAAACCGGTTCAGCTTCAACATATTACTGGTTCACTCTTCAGCATATTACCGGTTCACTCTTTAGCATATTGACATCAATGACAACACAATATCATCATGTCAACATACTCTGCTCATATGCCAACAATCTCCCCCTTTGGCATTGATGGCAATATACACAGATATCTCTCTTTCTACATCATATCTCCTCCTTAATACTATATATCTTCTCCACTTCACATTTTCTCCCCCTTTGACAACAATGCCAAAGTGGAGGCACGAGCTTCCCTGTTCCACTATGCTGCTCCCCCTTAGGAGTAGCATCCTTCAACACATCAATCCTGAAAAGATATAGCAAAGTAAGATCTGACTGATGTGGAGCACAAACCTTTAGTTTACCTCTTGAAGGGGTAGCACCCCTAATTCACCTCTCAAATAGGTAAAAGTAGCCTTTGGTAGAAGCTTGGTGAATATATCTACTAACTACTCCTTACTGGAAACATGTTCCAATATCACCTCTTTATTCTGAACCTTTTCCCTCAAAAAATGATACTTGAGTTCAAAGTTCTTGGTTCTAGCATGTAAAATCGGATTCTTGGAGATGTTAATTGCACTTTTATTGTCACAAAATATACTTACCGGTTCAAATACAGGAACTTTGAAGCCATTCAATACATGCTTCATCTAAATAGCCTGGGTGCAGTTCATAAAAGCTGCAACATACTCCACTTCTACTGTAGACTAAGAGATACAACTCTTCTTTTTACTCATCCATGAGACCAGTCTACCACCGAGAAAGAATGCACCACAGGTTGTGCTCTTCTGGTCATCTGCATTACCAACCCAATCAACATCTGTGAACACTTTCAGGTTGAAGTCATCATTGTATGGATACCATAATCCATTGTCAATAGTTCCCTTCAGATATCTAAGAATCTACTTGAGTGCCACCAAGTGGGATTCTCTTGGGCTTTTTTGAAACCGAGCGGTAATACCCACTACATGTCCAATGTCCAGTCTTCTATGCACTACATAATGCAATTTACCAATCATTGATCTGTATTCCTTCTCATTTATGAATGCTGAGTCATCCTCTTTTGATAGTTTACAACCGATCACCATTGGTGTACCAATCAGTTTGTTGTCTTCCATGCCAAAGGTCTTCAACACCTCTTTGACATACTTGGACTGAGTAATAAAGCTTTCAACTTTCATCTCCTAAATCTGTAGTCCAATGAAGAACTTAATCTCCCCTATGAGTGACATCTCAAATTCCTTCTTCATCTCATCTGCAAAGTCACGACTCATCTTGTCATCTCCACCAAAGATTATGTCATCAACAAATACTTCACAGATTAGAATCTGATCTCCTTCTGATTTCAATTAGATATTGCTATCTTCACTTGTTCTTTCAAATCCAATCTTCACAAGATGGGAGTGCAAGCGTTCATACCATGCTCTAGGTGCCTTCTTCAGTCCATACAAGGCTTTATGTAGCCTACACACCATGTCACTATCTTTTGATAGGGAAAACCCATCTGGTTTCTCTATATATACCTCTTCTTCAAGTATTCCATTTAGAAATGCAAATTTTACATCCATTTGGTATACCTTGAATCCTTTAAAAGCTGCATATGCAAGAAGCATACGACCTCCTTCCAATCTTGCTATTGGAGAAAAGGTTTGTCCATAGTCTTCTCCTTCTTCTTGGGCATATCCTTTACATACTAGTCTGGCTTTGTTCCTTACCTCTGTGCCATCCTCATTCAGTTTATTTCTAAAGACCCATTTGGTTCAAATGACATTTTTATGCTCCGGTCTGGGTGCCAAAGACCATGTACCATTCTTTTTTATCTGATCATGTTCCTCTTCCATTGCCTTGATCCAATCTTCATCTTGATGTGCCTCTTTGAGTGATTTAGGCTCAAATTTAGAGATCATACATGAGTTTTCTCTGACCTTTCTTCTTGTAAGAATTCCTGCATCTTTGTCTCCTATGATCTGCATTGGATCATGATTGAGTTTTACATACCTAGGTATATTCTTAATAGATTCCTCTTGCTTTTCTTCTTCATCCTCATCTTCATTAGCATCAACATCCATCGGTGTAGGAGCACAATTACTGGTACTGGGCTAATTTGCAACCGATTCCCAGAGGGTTACTACTGGTTCATCTCTTACATGCTCTCTGCCAGTTTCCTCAAGTTTCTTAGAGTTTTCATCAACCTTAACACTGATGCTTTCAACAATTCTCTGATTCCTATTGTTGAAACATTTGAGAGCTTTGCTCTTTGTGGAATACCATAGGAATATTCCCTCATCACATTTAGCATCAAACTTTCTCTGATGTTCACTCCTCTTGATATAACATTTACTACCAAACACTCTAAATTAGCTTACCACTGGTGTCTTACTAGTCCAGTACTCATAAGGAGTCTTATCCTTTCCTTTCTTGATGAGTACTCGGTTCATTGTGTAGATTGCAGTGCTCACTGCTTCTCTCCAAAAGGTGTGAGAAACCTTTCCTTTGATCAACATAGTTCTAGCACTTCAACCATAGTCCAATTGTTCCTCTCTGCTAAGCCATTCTGCTATGGATTCCATGGGGCAGACAATTGCCTCTTGATGCCATTCTCTTCACAATATTTGCTAAATTCACTGGAAGTGAATTCTCCTCCTTGATCAGTTCTAAGGCATTTGATTCTTCTGCCGCTTTCCTTCTCTACTAGTGCTCTAAAAGCTTTGAACTTTCCAAAGGCTTGAGACTTGTCCTTCAGGAATGTGACCCACATCATTCTTGAGCAATCATCTATAAGAATCATAAAATACCTATCTCCCTACACACTCCTAGTTTTCATAGGACCACACAAATCAGTATGCACAAGATCAAGTAAATTGTCAGCAGTGAAGGATTTACCTTTCAAGGTTGAGGAAGACATTTTCCCCAGTTGACACTCTCTACACAAAGGATTTTCCGATTTTCTCAACATAGGCAATCCTCTAACTGCCTTGATCTTACTGGCCTTCACAATATTGTCAAAGTTTACATGGTAGAGTCTCCTATGCCATATCCAGTTGTCCTCAAACTTAGCCATAAGACATGTACTGACATTAGCATTTAGCTGAAATAGGTTACCTTTGGTCTACATACCGGTAGCCATCAGATCACCACTCTTTCCTTTGATTTAGCACACTCCATTTTTGAATTCCAGAGTGAGTCCATTATTATTCAGTTGAGAAACACTCAAAAGGATGTGTCTTAGACCTTCTACCTAATACACATTGTCAGCACTGCTTCTTCCATTCAGAGAGATGGACCCTCTACCTTTTACCATACATGGTGCATCATTACCAAAATGAACCACACCACCATCATACTCTTCCAAAGATAGAAACTTACTCTGGTCACTAGTCATATGGTGAGAACAACCACTGTCAATAATCCACTCATTGAAATTATCAAAGTGGGAGACAAGAGCCTTCTTATGTGACACATCTTCCTTGACTGCTACAAACACAATATCTTCATTTTCTTCATCTTCTGATTCTTCATTAGTGACACCTTCATCAACTGCTACAAAATAGTTTCTCCAGTTTCCTCCTTTGAACTTCTTAAAATTTTCTAGTTTGTCCTTACTATCACCATTAGGACAGTTTACAACAATGTGTCCTATCCAATTACAAGAGAAGCATTTCAAAGGAAGGTTACCTCTATATTTACCGATTCCCTTAGGAAGTCTCTTGGCAAGAAGAGCTTCAAATTCCATCAGGATCTCCTCATCATCCATTTCTCTGCTCTGTCTTGGTTTGCCACTGGTACTAGCTTCTTTGCCTTTTCTAGATGGTGTAGCAGATGCTCTAAAGGTTGATTCAGTCTTCTGAACATTGGCATCAAAACTATTTAGCTCATAGGCTGTCAACTTTGCAATGATGGAGTCTAGGGATACCTTAGTCTTGTCTATTGACCTCAACTCCTGAATAGCAGCAACCCTTATTGCATAGACTGGTAATAAGGATCTCAAAACTTTGCTAACAATAGTGGAATCATCCTTTTTACCACCTGCGCTCTCGATATCTCCAACAACATTTTTGATTCTTATTCCATATTATTGAATGGTCTCTCCTTCAACCATCTGCATGTCTTCAAACTTTCCTCTAAGACTTTCTTCCTTAGCTTGTTTCACATGTTCATCACTGCCATAGATATTCTCAAGAGTATCCCATACTTCTTTGGGATTCTCTTTGTCTTGAACATCAATAAACTCAATGTCAGATAAACTACTAATTAGGGCTTCCATGACTTTCCCATTCTTCTGAATCTCTCTCTTTTGGTCATCGGTGAGAGTACCGGTAGGGATAACATAAACATTCTCAACATAGTTCCAATGTTGAGCACCCATGCTTCTGATGTATATCTTCATTCTGTCCTTCCATATTTAAATTTATCTCTGTTAAACTTTGGACCTTCCCTTTTCATCATTACAATAGGATCTTTCCCTCAAGCGGTTAAGCTTTCAACACAGAGGACCTGGAGGATGCTTTGATACCAATTGATAACTCAATGATGAATAGTGAGTACCAAACCGGTACTGAGAGGGGGGGGGGTGAATCAGTACACACAAGTACTTTTCTTGAACTGGTTTGATTGCAAATAGTGCACTTGACAGACAAACACAAATACCGGTCTAAACTAGATTACTACCAGTTAAACATAATGAGATTGTGAAAGACATAAACCGACAACACTTAGCTTTCCATACAACCTACTTCCTCATTTCCATTTTATCCTTATGCATAAATAGATATTCTATCATTCTGAGATACAATAATTTGCTAGATCAACATGATTCACCACTAAACAGGAAACATCACATGAAAGAGGCATCACACATGACACACATATTTTTCACGTGGAAACCCAACTGGAAAAAACCATGGTGGGGATGAATACCCACAAGCTATTTTTGAACTCTTTAGAAGTCCTCTTTGTTAGGAGCCTAGTCCGGTTAAAGAATGTTACAATAGGTTCTATTAGGAACCGATCATGTTAGGGATCACCTCGTTAAGGGATGGCTAGAATACCCGATTAAGGGTTAAACCATGTTAAGGGTTACCTTGTTTGAGGATTTTATGAACTCAATGGCTTTCAGTCACCCTGTTAAAGGATTTATAGCAAGCTAGTTAAAGCTACCCTATTAAGGGATTTTTCAACTATTGAATTGATTAGAGATCAAAAGGTATTACAATGATCTGGTAATAACATTGAATGCCAATGCAGTCCCGGCTTAGTTCCTTCCTTTTGCACACACACTTTGCAGGTATCAATTCTCTTATTTGGTCTAGCAAGAATCACGTATCTCTGCACTTAGATACACACACAACATTTGCTAACAACTTCAACATAAAACACAACATCGACCTTATAGGAAATAGAGAGGTTGGTAGCATAAACCCTAAACCCTAAACATTTAGGTTGAGCAATTCAGTTGGTTTAATCCTGACCATTGAACACTTTGCATTTGAATACAATGGTCTTGAACAGATCTCAAGACATTCTCCATCGTTCGTTCTTTATTCTTCATCGCTATTTGGAGGCAATAACCCATCATGCATTCTTAATCGCTTGTAGGGACTTCGCACATTCCTGAGGTAGATAGGATCAATCCCCTTTATGCAAGATCCTTCACGCGCATGAGGTTGACGTGGCAACACGATCTGATCTCCATTACAATGCTAACTCATCACACAATGCCATCGGTTGAATCACATAGGCTCGAAACACTTCAACTGGAAACCCTGAGGCTAGAACTACCAACTGGTAGTCATACCATATTAAACCTTGATAGAGAACATTCCATATATCAGTTCACTTGGAGAAATGTACCGCTTCACCTTTTGCACATATACCGGTTAACTTTGCCAGTTGCTTAACTTCAATAAACCGGTTCATCTTCAACATATTACCGGTTCACTCTTCAACATATTACTAGTTCACTCTTCAGCATATTGACATCAATGACAACACAATATCATCATGTCAACATACTCTGCTCATATGCCAGCACTTAGGTATTTTCAAAAATGCTCCTAGGGTATCATCTTTCTTTGCAATTTTGGGAATAAGTTTGAACACAGGTCTAGGGCATTTGATAACTTCAATCACATTAGGGTTTGCAATAAATTTAGGAGAAATACCTTAATCTACCTTTAGGATGAGTGCTTGAATGAACTGCTTCACTTTTCGCTAAGGATTCCTTCGCTCAGGATTTTTGCACTCTCTGCAAATTTGAATGCTCGATGAATGAAAAAGAGCCAAAACACTTGCTTTATAGTGTTATTTCTTTCAATTGCCATATGTTGGCATTTTTTATGTTTATGTTGTGATTGTCATTGATGGACACACACTTGCATTGAGATCCCCTTTATATGTATGAGTTAGAGCACAACCAGTATTTGTTCCAACCGGTATGTTGAATTATAGTCTTTAGACTATTGTTGTTTTGAAGAATGTGTTTCTCCATCTGAAGTGGCATGTTGACCCCAAGCGGTTCATGGATCCCAAGCGGTACGAAGGACCAAAGTAGCATAACACATTTTTACCAGTCTTCATTTTTGTCAAAACCGACAACCGACATTTTGTATGAACCGGTAATACTCTGTGATGAGATACCATCCACCGATTGTTTGACGGTGTTGACATATTAACGGTGCTTTTTGTATCATGGTACCAAGTATGTCCAAGTTCATTGAACCTACGAAATTGTAATATAATCATATTGGACCAACATGAAATCAGTTTCCTTTATAAGGACATCATGTCTAGGGTTTTAGGTTGTTGATGTTGTTGTTGTTGCGATAGTTGATATTGCGGCTAGGGTTTAAGGTGGTTGAGGACTTGGAGAGATTATGAATGTGTAGAAGACTGAAGTAATGCTGGAGTGCATTAGAAACAAGCTACCAAGGATCTAACCAAGCAGTCTATGAAACTAGCTAGATCAAACACTTGTTGATTACTCACATCTTTGACAAGTCTATAGCCCTTAACCGGGTAGGTCCAAAAGCCTTTTGTAAATCGTCTAACAAGGTGGTTCACATCTGTGGATCTGAAATCCTCTAGCAAGGTAGTCTTTAATAAGACTTATCTCCTAATAGAGATTAAGATTCCTAATAGGATCTGTTCTAGTAAAGAACATTGTAAGACCTTAACCAGTCTGACCTTAACTAGTTTGGTTCCTATTCTGCAGATAGTTACTTGTGAGTTTCATCTGACCGTGGTTTTTCCCATTTGGGTTTCCACATCAAAATCTATTATGTTATGGTGTTTGTGCTTCTATGGGTGAATGCATTATTAGCTATTTGGTTTGCATGTTTGTTAACCTGTTTGTTTGTTAAACTATTTTACCGGTTTACTATTAGTCTTGCGAAGTGTTTAAGTGCAAAGATTTTTGGCATACTAATTCACCCCCCCTCTTAGTATTCATCAATTGGTATCAGAGCCTATTTTTCTATAATTTTAACCACTTGGAAAGAGATATGGGGGAATACACCTTGAGGGAACTTACCCACCGGCTCACTTAGTTTGAGCAAGCCTATGATGATCTTATGGTCAAATACAAGGCATCTCAAGAAAAAAGGAGAGAACATGTAGAAAAATTGATGGAGCTATCTGAAAATAGTTCTTCAAATGAAGCAGACATGGAAGCCTAATTGCTGAAGTAAATAAGTTGAATGAATCAAACTCCAACCTAAGAAAGGAGTTGGAAGGACTGACTATCTGGATATGTCAAGAGCTTGAGAATCAAAGGAAAGCTGAAGATCTGGTGAAAGAAAGAGATCATGAGATCTCCAAGCTGAAAGAAGAGATGAGTGCCCTAAATGCTCAACACCATGCAAGCAAAGTGGAAAAGGAAGACATGCAAGGAGAACTAAACACTACCATCTCTGAGAATGAAAACCTGTTGGAAACAAATATTGCTATTTCCAAAGAACTCTTTGAGTCAAAGGAAATACTTGCTAACTTCAATAAGAGCACTGTCAAGCTAGAGCAAAATCTTGAATCTGCCAAACCGATCAAGGATACCAATGGACTTGGTTATTTTGGTCATGAGGAAGGTGAGACCTCTAGTACAAATGCTGGAACATCAAAGAAACAACCGACATCAAAGGATAAAGGTAAGCAAAAGTTTAAACCTATTTGCTTTAACTGTCTTAAAGAAGGACATACTGCAAATGTATGGAGGAGTAAGGCTTACAACAATTTTCCTTATTTTCTAAATGATAAGCCTAGATCCTATAGATTTGATGGTAACTGTTATGCATGCAAAAAGTATGGGCATAGAGCATCTGAATGTAGGTCTGCTATGAATAACACTAGAAGTTATCCTCAGAGGACCCAAGGAGTTTTTCCTGAACCTTTTGTGAACCGGAATCACAACTAGTTTAATGCCTTCAATCATCAGCTAAGAAGTGGTGGTTATCAAGTGGCAACCGAATGGAGAGAAAATTGTATGATCTATCATGGTCATGGTCACACTGCTGCAACATGCAGAAGGAAGAATGGAAACCTGAACAATGGACCTTGGAGAGCACCTGGATTGGTCTGCTATCACTGCAACAAACCGGGTCACATTGCTAGATTCTGTAGATCAAGAAGGAACATATCTGATGATATACTGGTCACTCCGGAAGGAAACATTGATGTTGACACTATTCAAGCAGACATGAACAAAATTTGGAAGGAGAAACCAATGGTGTTACAAGAGGAACCGATTTCTGCACATAGTGTGGAAATCATAGAACCGACAAACTAAGCTTCAAAAAGCTTAGGGGGAGCAAACGGTGAAATGTTTCGAACCCCCGGTTTACACTGGCAAAGGTCCTTAACCGGTATGTGATACCTGTCATTTGGCAAAAGACCAGAAATGGTAAAAAGAAAAATTAGGGTTTACGCCCTAATGGAGGAGCATTAATGACAGTAGGTGAGGAATATGTTTAAAAGCATTTTTCAAATCATTTCTCACTATCAGTTTTCGAGCACAAAATTTTTTTTTCTAAGAGCAGAGCGACGAAAAGGCGATTTGAGTAGAAATTTTGAGAAATTGAGAAACCAAGAAGGAGATTCAAATTCAAACTGGAAACGGTCAAGTGGAGAACACAAAGCAGTGATTCAGCAACCGACAGAGTGTGAAGTGAAGGAGAATCGACAAGCCCTAATTTCATGTTTTTCAAAAGGTATTTCTTGAGCTCTTAAGATTTCTATCATGGCTTCCGCATCTCATACTAGTTCTAGTGCATCTGTCGAGTCTGCAAGTTTTATTCAAAGGAAGTCCAAGTATAATGCCCTATCACAAGTTTCGGTTGGTGTGATAGTAGAAGAGGGAATTTTTGACTACATAGATTACAAGATAGAAGACCTAGGGTCTCTAGCTATCCACACCCAGTTAGGCTTATTTTGTGGAAAAGACAAGAACATCAAACCGAAGTTTAATATTTTGGAGAAGAAAAAGCTCCACAATGTTGTTTACTTCCTAGAAGATTTCATAGAGGATCATATAAGGATCATTCTGAGAAGAGTCCATGGTGATAAGATGTACTTGGAGAGAACACATGACATCACACTGCAGGCAATTCATGTAGTCATCAGATTCTACAACACAGGGGAAGTGTCAACCCTAAGGACGGTAAGAAAAACTAAAATTTCCAAGCTCACCAGTTCAGTGAGTGACTCATGAGGCATGATAGTAAATTCTATCAAGGATGATCTGGTGAAGTATGCATGCATGGTGATTGGATACTGGGCATTCTAAGCTAGCAGAATTAACTCTGTATCTGCTGCAGCGGTAAATGCCACTTACCGGATGATAAAGAAGGATGCATCATTTGATCTGTGCACTAGTATGCAAGGACAACTCCTATTGAATCTGAAGTCAATCAAACAGGATAATGCACTCAGGTTCAAGTTTGGACAACTACTGGTTGGGTTCTTCTTCTATTTCCAAGGCTACTTTCCAGGAGTAGGAGATGTCCAATGGTCTAGTGACCAACCGGTGACCAAGCAAATCAAGGAAAGCATTGAAACAATTAGAACCGGCTACCCTGATGTTCTAAACAAGTACTTTGATGAGTTCAAAAGGAAAATGAGCCAAAGGGTGAGGATATCAGGTGACATCGTCAAGAAATATGAAGATGATATCTGCTTCACCATCCAAGTAGATCAATGCATAATAGAGGTTGTTGAGCCTAAACAAGAAGAAGTGGAGCCAATGGGCTATGAGGTAATGTAGGATATGCTAGAAGGGTATGCCTTTACCCTTATTGCCTCACCACTTGATCCTAAGGTGAAGAGAATTGACACCTACCTAGAGAGGATAGCACCGATTGAGGAACCACCAGCAATGAAAGAAAAAGAACCGGCAGTAAAGAAGGCAAAGGCAATGCCTGCAGCATCTGCACCGGTTACTACTGCAACTCCAAAAGTGACCAAGAAGTCACCAACCAAGAAGAAACCAGAAGTAGCACCGGCTAAAGTGTTTGAGATAAAGAGGAAGACAAGGAATACCTCTCCAGACTCAGAAGAAACTGTGTCTAAGGAAAAGCCAAAGAAAACATGCCAAGCAAAGAGGAAAACAAAGATTGAACCGGCATCTTCTGCACTGATAAATATAGATATCTCTTCCTACAAACCTTTGACACATTGTCAAAGAACAATAAAGAATATTAGAAGGAAAGTGCTAAATGACTTAATTCAATGTTTTGACGGCTTTAATGATGATGAAAAGGAAGCGGTTGAAAAAGAAATAATTTAGTATTTATGTGCTAATGACTGGTCGCCCTCAGAAATTAAGTCTCAAACACTAGATTCTTTGTATATGTCATTAGATAATAGATGGTGCATTGCCATAGAAAAGGAACAGGAAATCAGGTAGAAAGTTTTTGCACAGTACTTTCCCGACCTGTCAAATTCTGAAATATTTGATGTTATTGACCAAAATAAAGGACTCTTCTTCACTAGAAGAAGAAGACTTTGATTGTTAGAAGGTAGAGTTGATGATGTGGAAAAAGACACTCATCTGTATATGAGAACTACTGTCCAGACTCACAAAGCGCGTCTAGCCAACTGACAAGATGAAGAAGAACCGGTTATATCTAATCCAGATGAAGTATTTGATGATGAAGGAAATCCAATTGTTGAACCGATCAACACCATTGATGTCGATGCTCTAGATGTTGAGGATGTTACTCAGGAAACACCATCTGAGGCAACAGGGCAGGAGCAACAGGATAAATAGGTTGATAAGCAAGCCAAGGATAGATAGGATGCGAAAAAGGAAGAGTCAGAGTAGAAGAAAAAGGATGAAGAAGAGAAGCGGAAAAGAGATGAAAAAGAGAAGAAAAAGAAGGATGAAGAAGAGAAAAAGAAGCAAGAAGAAGAAAAGAAGAAGGAAGTAGAAAGGAAGAAGAAGGAAGAGGAAGATAAGGAATAGGAGAAGAAGAAGGAAGAGGAAGATAAGGAATAGGAGAAGAAGAAGGAACCAGAAAAGAAAAAGGTTGAGGAGGACAAGGAAGTGGAGAAGAGGAGAGAAGCAGAGAAGAAGAAAGCGGAAGAGGACAAGACAGGAGAAGTGGAGAAGAGCACCCAGATGGAGGCTCTGAAGGCAACCGGGAGTCAAGCTAAATCAACTAATCTCACTAGTCATATCGATCTCCAATCTGCAAGTGAAACAGAGCTAATGCAGAGCATCAAGGTAGCTCAAGAGCGCCTTGAAATCATTTGACAGAAGAAGGAGCAGGATGTAATTCAAGCAGTTGTGGATACGCTTACCGGTTTGATACCCGACACAAACCTTCCCAACACTGATTCATCACTTGTTAAACTCAAGCTCCTATGCATAGTAGTGGATGATCAGGCGCAGAGCCTTGAAGAGGCAGCAGAGGCCAATGTCAAGAAGGAGCATCAAAAAGCTCTTAATATTGCTCTAGTGAAGAAATTAAATGAGCTCCGGGCTGAATTGAAGAAAGAACAAAAGGATATAAGGGACACTCTAGATGAGGGGAATCTGCTACTCAACAAGATCTGCCAACCCCATCTATTCTATGATGATGTGCTGGCTCAAAAGAAAAAACTTGAAAAGGACTTGCAGTCCTACTTGAGCACATTCAAACCACCTTATGACTCCTTTACAACTTATGGGCAAATCGTTCACCGGTTTCACATCCAGTCAACAAAAATGGAGCAAGAGATCAGCACTCGGTCTAGATATTTGCAGGAGCTACAACTGGTTCTACTCCCACGATTGCAAATTCTTTAGAAGTTCTATCTGAACTTGGATGCCTTAATAGTTACATAGGAGATGAGCACAATTGATGCCATGGAAGAACAGGTCTCCCAGATGCAAAAAGAGCAAGAAGTAGCCACCTCCCTACTTGAGTCTTGGTCTTTGTCGATGAAACAATTCTTGCAGGACTTTAAATCTATTGTTGACAAGTATCATTCCTTGTTGTCATAAACTTTTATTTTTTTTAATATCAAATGAAAATAGGGTTGTTCAACTATACTTTGTCATTGTTGGCAAAGGGGGAGAAGAATTCTATTTGGAGAAGTATCTGGTAATCAAAATTTTGATTATATGCTTTGAATATCTCAATGTTTATGCTCTTTATGCAAAATTGTTAAACATTGTATTGACAAGGGATAGTGTATATGCTTAGGGGGAGCAATTTTGCTAATGGCATGATTTTGTTGTAAAACACTTAGATGTCAAAATTTTATTTTCCTAAGTGTTTCCATCAATGCCAAAGGGGGAGATTATTGGCATTTTTTATGTTTATGTTGTGATTGTCATTGATGGACACACACTTGCATTGAGATCCCCTTTATATGTATGAGTTAGAGCACAACCGATATGTTAAATTATAGTCTTTAGACTATTGTTGTTTTGAAGAATGTGTTTCCTAGTCTGAAGCAGCATGTTGACCCCAAGCGGTTCATGGATCCCAAGCGGTACGAAGGACCAAAGTGGCATAACACATTTTTACTAGTCTTCATTTTTGTCAAAACCGGCAACCGACATTTTGTATGAACCGGTAATACTTTGTGATGAGTTACCAACTAGCATTTTGTGATGAGTTACCATCCATCGATTATTTGACGGTGCCGACATATTAACGATGCTTTTTGTGTCATGGTACCAAGTATGTCCAGGCTCATTAAACCTAGGAAATTGTAATATAATCTTATTGGACTGACATGAAATCAGTTTCCTTTATAAGGACATCATGTCTAGGGTTTTAGGTTGTTGATGTTGTTGTTGTTGTGATAGTTGATATTGCGGCTAGGGTTTAAGGTGGTTGAGGAGTTAGAGATTATGAATGTGTAGAAGACTGAAGTAATTTTGGAGTGCATTAGGAATGAGCTACCAAGGATCTAACCAAGCAGTTTGTACAACTAGCTAGATCAAACACTTGTTGATTACTCACATCTTTGACAAGTTTGTAGCCCTTAACCGGGTAGGCCCAAAAGCCTTTTGTAAATCCTCTAACAAGGTGGTTCACATCTGTGGATCTGAAATCCTCTAGCAAGGTAATCTTTAATCGAACTTATCTCCTAACAGAGATTGAGATTCCTAACAGGATCTGTTCTGGTAAAGAACATTGTAAGACCTTAACTAGTTTGACCTTAACCAGTCTGGTTCCTATTCTGCAGATAGTTACTTGTGAGTTTCATCTCACCGTGGTTTTTCCCATTTGGGTTTCCACATCAAAATCTATTATGTTATGGTGTTTGTGCTTTTGTGGGTGAATGCATTATTAGCTATTTGGTTTGCATGTTTGTTAACTGGTTTGTCTGTTAAACTATTTTACCGATTTACTGTTAGTCTTGCAAAGTGTTTAAGTGCAAAGATTTTTGGCATAGTAATTCACCTCCCCTCTTAGTATTCATCACCATATTTAATGCCTACCAGTTAAGTCAAAAAATTAACTCATCTGCCGGTAAGGAAGTAATTCAACTTCTCACCATCAACCGAGGGTAAATTAGCATGTTTTCAATTTGTTGCCATACCCCCAAAGGATTTTCCTTTAGTTAGATGAAGAATCTCTTGTCGGTGGAGTGATACTCTATTCTGCTGGTGGAGGAGCATTCCCATCAACATTTTGATCTAACTTTCTGATCCATTGCTTTGAAAATACTTGCTTTACCTCTTCAACTTTTTCTTTACCTTTCAAGCTGGGTCCTTTGTTATTTGTCGGTGATGTCTTACTTCTATAGAATTTTGCAATATGTCCAATCTTTTTGCAAGCATAACAAGTCACATTATTTTTCTGAGTATCTTTCCCATATCCTATGCCAATATGTGTTCTGCATTGATTAAAATGTCTCCAAATCTTCCACAAACATAACATCTTACATTCATTCTGCAATTTTCTGAATTATGACCAACTTTGTTGCATTTAGAACATTGACCGGTGGGTGTATTAGTGTTCTGATAATTTCTAGATCTACATTGATTTGCTCTATGACCATACTTGTTACAGTTAAAGCATTTCCTATTAAATTTGTAAGCATGAGGTTGTCTTACTGGTTTGTTGTGATCATGATTGTTTGTAGTACCAGAGATTTCACCAATTTCAAAGCCAAGGCCATTTGTATCACCATTAGGTTTCTCATTCTTCAGCATGTCATCAAGTTCTTCAGAACTTTTCTTGAATTAATCCTTGTGTTGATTTGTAGCAGCCATTTCATTTTCCAAGAAATCTTTGTCTCATGAGTTCAGTTTTGTCATGTTCTAAGTGAATTAGATCTGTTTTTAGCATATCATTCTCATGACTCAGTCTTAGATTTTCATTTGCTGCATCATTGATTCTTCTGGTCAAGTCATCTTCATCCTTCTTCCAATTTTCAGTCTCTTTACAAAATCTCATAGTCATATCTTGGATCTCATTCTTCATTGTACTATTTTCTTGTCTTAGTTTGTTCACCAGATCATTAAGAGTTTCCTTTTCATTATCATCATTCTGCATCTTTTCACAAAGTTCTCTTCTCTTGTTTTTTGCAATAGTGAGATTCTCTTGAAGTCCTTGAATGATATCCTATACAACCTTCAGATCATCTTCAAGTTTGATATTCTTCACTTTTTCTACATCGTAGTCTGAAAGAGTTGTTTCCAATTGCTTTCTCAAGTTTTCCATCTCTACCGGTGTCAGAATCTTCCTCAAGCTGTTAGGCTTTTGAAAATAGAGGACCAGGCTTTGATACCAATTGTTAGGATTCCCAAAGATACTGAGAGGGGGGGTGAATCAGTATCTGACCAGTTAATGAATTTTCTGAACTTATTATATGGAAAGCATTCCAAAACTGTGTACCAATAAACAAAAATTAATGCAGCAAATAAGAACAATAAGCACAACATGAAAGATACACTATAACACAATATTTTAATGAGGAAACCTAGTGTGGGAAAAACCTTGGTGGGATTTGTGACCCACAATATTTGCTTACTGGCCAATAAGATAATATTACTATTACAATAGGGGCCTACACATGCAGGAAGGCCAAGTGCCTAAAGCTCATTGCTCAGTTACAAAAGAAGTTTCACTAACTTACAAAAATGGATTATACAAATCCAATGTCATGTACTGCTTCAGATCAACATCTTCTATGCTAGGTTCAATACTGGTTTAAGCTCTATAATAATCATAAACCCTTATCCAAAATCTGCCTTACAATTTGCACATTAGGTCTACAATAATCTATCCATACCCGCTTCTTCTAAATGATCTACAAGATCTCATACTTATATGAGTCTTATTACAATCCACCATGTCGTCTTACAAAAATATTTTATAATTAAATAAAAAATATAATTAAACAAAATTCCTGTCGGCCATGGTGCCGATAATCAATCTTTTCGGTGTCGGTGACCTGTATGTCGGTGTAGAGTCTACTAGTGCCGGTGTCTGCCGGTAACATATGATTGTAAGGTTTCCATCAATGACAAAACCTTAAATCACCTACAATTTCTCATTGGAGTGTGCATTTGCCAACAATAGGTTCAAGATAAGGAAGTGAGGTTGGAGTATATACCAACAAAAGAACAGGTGGCTGATATCTTCACCAAGCCACTATAGAAGGACACCTTTGGATACCTCAGAGGTAAGCTAGGGGTGATACCCCTACCTGCATTAAAGTAAGTTAAAAAAGGGCTCTACATCAAACTGGTATGATTTGTTTATGAAAAATCTCTAAGACTAGATTGATAAGTGTAGACTACTCTGGTTAGCAGGAGCAGTCTTGTAAGTGTACCAAAATACATCTTTGGCATTGTTGTCAAAGGGGGAGATATGATAATAGTGTTTGAGTATTGGTAAGTAGTGTTGAGCGGAAGTTGTTGAAACAAAGTATTGCCAGTGTTAGGGGGAGATATTCATTACTCGGAGAAAAAGTAATGATAAAGAAAGAAATGAAGAAAGTACACACAGGAGCAACTGATAAGAAAGATTCTGAAGTGTTGCCATCAATGCCAAAGGGGGAGATTGTTGGCATTGACAAAACTGGTTAATCCAGAGAACCGGTATATTAGCTGAGATTTTTCATTGATGTCTAACACTGACTGATGGAGTGGTGTATCTCAGTAGAAAAGGTGATGATTTGTAAGCAACATGGAAGTAGCATAAGAGATAGATGATCAAGGTTCAATCATCTCAAGGGAAGACACACTAAGCTAACTATTTTGTCCCTCAAGAAGATCGGTGTTGGGGTCAGATCTTCAGGTTGGTCATTCTGATGATGATGAAGTCACATAAGGTGATTTAGGAAAGAAGTCTTGGGGTTGTATGCAAACCAAAACCTCATTGGAAAACATGAGAAGAGGCTTGATGGAAGCACTACTAACCAGCATCAAAGGATGAACCGGTAATGAAGAGCGTAGTGGTATATCAATAGACTGGTGAAGTAGAAGGAAGATAGGTGGGCACCGTAAATCTCAGAGCAGTGATCGGTTACATAGTTGCGATGGCAAAAGGTGAGTTGGTGAGTTGTAGCAACACCCAACTAAAGGTTGGTGAAGTCAACTTCAGTTATCATGTAGTTAAGCCATTATTACTTGTGGATTTTCTGGTTCGCATTTGGAAGGCTAAACTTGACCCAGAAGTCACTATTTTTTGGGGGATGTAATGACAAAATTGGTTGAGTGGTTGATGGAATTGTTGCAAGGCATGTAGAGAAAAAATGGGAAGATTTGAGTTCAAAATCTACCAAAATTTGTGATTGCATTGATTAAGGAAACACCTAAAGGTGATGATAGAGAATGTATAAAGTATTTTGAGTTCATTCAAGATATTTTTTATCGTAAAATTTGCAAAGTGCAAATCCTGTGAGAGGTGATCTGAAGTGCAGAGCGAAGAGTGAGGAAGTGCTAAATGATTTAGCAAAGCAGAGTGTGTGTGAAGTAGACTGACAAAGTGTAGAGCCGAGGGTATGAGCAGAGGACCGGTGTAGTGCAGAGAAGACACAACCGGTGGAGATAGAGTATGATTTTCATTGTGATCTGATTAAGATATCAGTAGCTATTCTAGCAGATCAACTTCCTATTTCTTTCTAACCATTGCAAATCAAAATCCCTTGACCGGGTGGACTTTAACAGGTCCCTTTGTAAAATCCCTTAACCGGATGACATCTTAATTGATGATCCTAAGACCTTTAAAAAGGCTACCTCTAAGAGGGTAAAGGAACTAAAAGGTTTTAAATAATTTCCCTTAACCGAGTGGCACCTAATAGTGTCTTTGTAATCTCCTAACAGGGATGGATCCTCACCACGTGTACTCCAAATGAGTACAAATTTTGTGAGTTTCTACTCACACCGTGGTTTTCTCCCATTTGGGTTTCCACAAGATAAATCTTGGTGTTTCTATGTATCTTTTCATGCATGTATGTTCTTTGCAATAACTGTTTATATTGCAATCTTGAGTTAAAAAGTTTTAATTTTGTAAAATTGGTAAAGTGTTGATTCATCCCTCCCCTCTCAGCACCGATTAGGACTAACAATTTGTCAACTTGGGATTGGATTGAATCCCTCACATGGATTGACAACTTTCAATCCTAGCCCTTATTGACATTGCTCAATCTCAACCATCCATTTCTCTATTTTCCCTATAAATAGAGCCCTTTCCTTCTTCAAAAGAATCTAATCTATATGTGCATCTAAATTGTAGTCATTTTTTAGGTTAAGGAGCTCATTCAAGTCATCTTCAAGCATTAGCATCAACATTATAGCATTTAGCATTTGCATCATGTTTTAGGACATCATCTAGTTTAAAAACATATCTTTTTATAGCTTAATTAACTCATCTAGTATCATTTAATCTTTAATTTGGAATAATCTAGTTTCATTATCTTCATCATCTTGAGCATTTAGTCTTGCATCTTACATCCTAGCTCTCATCCATCATCTTAGCATTCATTAGGATATTAGTTGCATCCATTTTGATCCTAGAATCATTTAAATATCATTCTCTAGGTTGTCATCCAAGAGATCAAGTGCTCTTCTAAGTGAGGGCCACCTTGAATCTTGAGGATCTTTAGAGATAGAGGAGCATGGAATGATTTTAATGAGTTTAGATTCACTAACTTGTTTTATTGATTTCTAATGTCTAATGCAATAATCCATCTATGTGTATGAGTTGTTTTCCTTGCAATGCAGGTTGATCCCACATTTCTAGCACACATTTTAAATTTCAAAAATTTTAATATTTTTCTGCAAGATTCACAACCTACAGTTTTCAACCACAAATTAGTGGATACAACCTCTGTTATCGTGCATTTAACAGATTTTATCATGCATTTGATGTATCTTTTTGTGCATATGACATATATTCTCATGCATTTAACATTTCTTTTAGCGCATTTAATAGATATTATCATGCATTTAATAGTTCTTTTAGCACATTCTATAGATCTTTTGGCGCATTTGACTCTTCTTTTAGCGCATTTGACTCTTCTTTTAGCGCATATGACCTTTGTTTTCGCGCATCTAAGACAAAGGAGAAAATTGTAACCTGAGTTTGAAATTAGGCTTGTGTAAGCCCACCAAAGGGATTGTATTTCTTACTAACTCTAGTTTCTATAGGTTTTCCTAACAGTTTCTTGCATATTTGTAGTTAGAATAGATTTGTTTTCCTTTTTTGCTTTCTTTAAAAGTTGGCTTAAAAAGAACTCAATTTTATTGGTAAAAAGAATCTAATCTTTCATTTTGGGCTTATAATCAACCATATTCTTCTTTAGGCTTAAAATAATCTCATTGCAAAGGTAAAAAGAACAAATTTTTCAACTTGCAAAAGCGATTTACTTTCAAGTAGACGTATTTCCATTTTGTTGACTAGGATTTCCATTTCCTAGTTAAAAAATCAATTTCTATGAAGGATTAAAAAGAACACCATGCTTGTTGAATAGAGAATAGAAAACCAATGCTTTGGAAGGATAAAAAGAACACTTGGATTCCACGTGTTGAAAGTGGTAGTCATATTCTCTCCTCTTAATTGGGTGATGAAAAGGCCAAAACCACTCTTTTATGCTTTCTTTTACTTCAAGCATTTTACATCCTTTAGAGGGTCTGCCTTCCCAAAGCCTTGAGGAGGCTAGTGAGAAGCATATGACCCAAGTGAGTACGGCTAAAGTCAAGTAATCTAACTCACTATAATCAAATCACCTTTTGAGATGAAAATCTCAGGGGATAGAGTATATTTGAGTTATTTCTTTTGAGTTATCTCATATCGAGCACTTTGTAGGGTCTTTAGGTCTCAATCACGCTTGCATGACTACATCTTGTTTGATACTTTATTGGGCTATAGGCCTCAATCACGCTTGCACGAATTCAAAGTATATCTTCAAATGAAATCCTTATTACAAACAATCGAAGTAGAAACTTGGAGTCGAGTCAGTTGCCATACATTGGCAATATCATAGTGCAAGGGTGCGGAAGAATCTACCCCCAAGATTACTCACCATATATCTCCCAAGATAGCTACCCAATTGCTGAACAATTCACTTTGGGTTAATATCTAGAAAAAGGCAAAAAAATGAGTGCCCTCTAGGGGGTGACAAGGCTATTTGAGCTGACGGAGTATCGAGACTCGTGGGCTATGATATTGTTGATGGGGTCCCTTGAATAAAGTGTCTATCTGATGTGTCTTTTATTGTAAATCAAACTAGTGATAACATCAGGGATTTGAAAACATCCTTACAAGAACATACACTCAATGTTTAGAATAGGGATGGCCATTATTTTTGTGTGTGCTATCTCTTCTTGTCACGAACATTGAAACATCTTGCAAGTTATAAATCAAACAATACAACAATCAGTTTCAAAAATAAAGAGAAAAGAGAAAGCTTAGAGAGAAGAAAATTTCCAAATCCAACTAGCACCTTTGGAAGGGGTATCGAATCTCCAACTATCTTAAATGATAAGGTTTAATCCAACAAGATTAAGGAGTATCAAATAGACTGATCAAAGGTTCCATCATTCAACAAATCTTATCAAAACAATACCAAGTTAGGTTCTCAAGTTGCCAAATTAAGTTTCTACATCGTGAAACTTGACTCATATCATTTGACACACGTTGTCATGTGGGCAAATCAAACTAAACCTCTACTTGACAAGTAAGCTTGAGTATCCAAAATAAAATATTCATATCAACCATTAACATCAACATTGATAATTTTGTATGACCACTCCCTGTATTTTGAGAAGAAGTCTTCATCAAAAGACTAAGTGGAAGAAGAGACAACATAGTCCTAGGGCCCTTACCAAAAGGAGTAAATTTCTCTACATCAACCATCAACTCTTTAAATCACATCATGTTTTCTTGTGTCATATGTGGTTGTATCTCCAAGGAAAAAACAATGAATTTGACAAGGAACCTTTGAGAAGTAGGGATTACATTCAAAAAGAAACGTTCAATCAACACCTTAAAAGTGGTGGAAGGATTAATCCTTCCTTATTTCAAAATTTTTGCACCAATTACAATGAAGCTCGACCAGAGCCATCAACTCCACCAAGAACCCTAATAGAAGAGGAGTAATTCACTACTAAATACGTATATTAATGCCCATTGACACTCGATCTCGAAAAGGCAAGTAATTGGATCCACAACCGAAATATAACATGAGTCGTAGGGAATCCAACCCTTTTCATGAATATGCAAATATGGAAGAAGAGGAGATCATCGAAGAACTTGTCCAAGAATGCCAACAAAGTGTCGCCTTCCAAAAGCTTATGGAAAGGCTTATAGACTTGAACTTGAAAAAAAGTACCTCCTCATGCTAAATAGAAAAGGAATCTCGATGCCTGAGGATTTGACATAGAATCAATAACATCTTAGAGGAGAGGATACGCATGATCAAGACAAAACACACAACTAAGATGACACCCGTGATCATGACAACATTAGTGAACAAGGGGATGCCCATTATCAAAGGTCTAATGAAGGAAATGTGCCCCTAGCTCTTATTACACAACAACTCCAAGCACTCCAACAACAAATGCAAGACATGCAACAAGGGTCTACAATGAGGTATTCTTTGGAGGAATTTTCCTTACCCTTTTGATAGGAGGCTAAACATGATACCTTTCCCACAAAATTCAAATATACCAAAGTATGATAAATATGATGATAAGAGTGATCCTTGTGATCATGTCAGTGAATTCTACACTATGAGCTTAGAGTTTGTTTATAACGATACATATATGATGAGGCTATTTCAAAGAAGTTTGGGAGGGAAAAAAATGGAGTGGTTGTAAGAACTCACACCTCCCATTAGATCATTTGATGAGTTGGTGAATAAATTCATTACACAATACTCCTACAATATTCAACATGAGATCACTATGTTTGACATATGCAAAATTAAGCAAAAGAACAATGAAAAATTCATGGTGTTCTTACAACGATGGAGACATATGGTCTCAAGGTACCCATGTGATGTACTTGAAAAGGAAAAGATGGAGATCTTCATAGACAATTTAAATAGTGAAATGAGTTATCAACTCAAACTACAATGTCTACCTACTTTTGCAAATCTGATCAAAAATTGCATCCAAGTAGAGGAAGCCTCCATCAAGAAAGAGACCTTGAAGTTCTCCAAGGAAGGTGTTAGTTCATCAAGCAATAACACCTATAGCGATCAATATAATAACAACTCAGACAAGTCCAAGTTTTGGACTAGAAACAAAAATATTGTTAATGATGGGGTAGTTGATGCCAACAATTTAAAGTCTAAACAACAAGTGTTGACTTTATCAAGTAATGTTAGCATATATGCAGAGTATATTGACATGATGATATTGTATGTTGTCATTGATGTCAATATGATAAATAGTGAACTGGTATATTGAAGTAAGCACTTGCAAGAGAACTGGTATATGTGAAAAAAAGTGAAGCAGTATGGCTGTCCAAGTGAACCGGTATGTTGCAATGTGAACCGGTATATGTGAAAAAGTGAACTAGTATGTTGGAATGTGAACCGGTATATGGAATGTTTTGTATCAAGGTTTCATATGGTATGACTACTGGTTGGTATTCTTAGCTTCAGGATTTCCTATTGAAGTGTTCTATGCCTATGTGATTCAACTGATGACATTGTGTAATGTGTTAGCATTGTAATGAAGAACAGATTGTGTTGCCATGTCAGCCTTGTGTGCGTGAAGGATCTTGCATTAAGGAGATTGATCCTATCTACCTCAGGAATGTGCGAAGTCTCTATAAATGGTGGAGAATGTGTGATGGGTTATCAGCCTCCAAGAAGCGGTGAAGAATGAACATTGGAGAGCATCTTGAGATCTATTCAAGACTGTTGTAATCAATGCAATATGATCAATGGTCAGGATTGAACCTATTGAATTGCTTAACCTAAATGTTTAGGGTTTAGGGTTTATGCTACCGACCTATCTATTTCCTATAAGGTCAATGTTGTTTTTCATGTTGAGGTTGTTGGAAAATGTTGTGCATGTATCTAAGTGCAAAGATACATGATTCTTGCCAGACCAGATAAGAGAATAGATACCTATAGAGTGTGAGTGTAGAAGGAAGGAACTAAAGCGGATCTGCATTGGCATTGAGTGTTGTTACCAAATCATTGTAATACCTATTGACCTCTAACCACTTCAACAGTTGGAAAATCCCTTAACAGGGTAGCTTTAACCAGCTTGTTGTAAATCCTTTAACAGGGTGACTCAAAATCATTGAGTTCTTAAAATCCTCTAACAAGGTAACCTTTAACTGGGCTTAACCCTTAACTGGGTATGTTAGCCATCCCTTAACCGGGTGATCCCTAGTAGGATCGGTTCCTAACAGAACCTATTGTAAATTCTTTAACCGGACTAGGCTCCTAACATAGCAGACTTCAAAAGGGTTCAAAGAACAGCTTGTGGCTATTCATCCCCATCATGGTTTTTCCAAGTTGGGTTTCCATGTGAAAAATATGTGTGTTATGTGTGATGATTTTTATGTGATGCTTTGTTATTCTTTGTTAAGCGGTAAATCATGTTAACCCAGTAATTCTTTAAATTTTAGTTGAAGTATTACTAGTGTATGCATATAGGTGAATTGGAAATAAGATGTTAGATTGTGTGAAAAGCTGAGTTACCGGTTTATGTCTTTTACTGTACTTAACCAGTAGTAATCTGGTTTAGACGGGTGTTATTGCTTGCCAGTCAAAGTGCAGGGTTCTCAGTCTAACTGGTTCAAGGAAAAGTGTTTTTATCAGTACTGATTCACCCCCCACTCTCAGTACTAGTTTGGTACTAACTATTCATCATTGATTCATCAATTGGTATCAGAGCATCCTCCAGGTCCACTGTGTTGTAAGCCTACCGCTTGAGGTAAAGATCCTACTCTAATGATGAAGAGGGAAGGTCCAAAATTCAATAGAGACAACTTTAAAAAATGAAAGGATGGAATGAAGATATACATCAAAAGCATGGGTTCTCAACATTGGAGCTATGTTGAGAATGCTTATGTTATCCCTACCAGTACTCTCACTGATGATTAAAAAGAGAGAGATTCAAGAGAATGGGAAAGTCATGAAAGCCCTAATTAGCAGTTCATCTGACATTGAGTTTATTGATGTTCAGGACAAAGAGAATCTCAAAGAAGTATGGGATGCCATTGAAAATATCTATGGCGGTGATGAGCATGTGAAACAAGCTAAGGAAGAAAGCCTTAGGGGAAAGTTTGAAGACTTGTGGATGGTTGAAGGAGAGACCATTCAACAATATGGAATAAGAATCAAAACTATTGTTGGAGATATCAAGAGTGCAGGTGGTAAAATGGAAGATTCCACTGTTGTTAGCAAAGTTTTGAAATCCTTATTACCGGTCTATGCAATAAGGGTTGTTGCTATTTAGGAGTTGAGGTCTGTAGACAAGACAAAGGTATCCCTGGACTCCATCATTACAAATTTAACAGCTTATGAGCTAAATAATTATGATGGTAGTATTCAGAAGACTGAATTAGCCTTCAGAGCATGTGTTGCACCATCTAGAAAAGGCAAAGAAGCTAGTACCAGTGGTGAACCAAGACAAAGTAGAGAAATGGATGATGAGGAGATCCTGATGGAATTTGAAGCTCTTCTTGCCAAGAGACTTCCCAAGGGAACCGGTATATACAGAGGTAAGCTTCCTTTGAAATGATTTTCTTGTAACCAGATAAGACATATTGTTGTAAACTACCCTAATGGTGACAACAAGGATAAACTGGAGAGGTTCAAGAAGTTCAAAGGAGGAAACCAAAGAAACTGTTTTGTAGCAGTTGATGAAGGTGTCACTGATGAGGAATTAGAAGATGAAGAAAATGAAGATATTGTGTTTGTAGTGGTCAAGGAAGATGTGTCAGACAAGAAGGCTCTTGTCTCCCGCTTTGATAATTCCAATGAGTGGAATATTGACAGTGGTTGTTCTCACCATATGACTGGTGACTGGAGTAAGTTTCTATCTCTGGAAGAGTATGATGGTGGTGTGGTTCATTTTGGTAATGATGCACCATGTATGGTAAAAGGTAGAGGGTCCATCTCTCTGAATGGAAGAAGCAATGCTGACAATGTGTATTGGGTAGAAGGTCTCAGGCACAACCTTTTAAGTGTTGCTCAACTAAATGATAATGGACTCACTCTAAAATTGAAAAATGGAGTGTGCAAAATCAAAGGAAAGAATGGTGAATTGATGGCTACCGGTATGTAGACCATAGGTAACCTATTTTAGCTAAATGCTAATGTCAGTACATGTCTTATGGCTAAGTTTGAGGATAGCTAGATATGGCATAGGAGACTCTACCATGTAAACTTTGACAATATTGTGAAGGCTAGTAAGATCAAGGCAGTTAGAGGATTTCCTATGCTAAGCAAAGCGGAAAATCCTTTGTGCAAAGAGTGTCAACTGGGGAAAATGTCTTCCTCAACCTTCAAAGGTAAACCTTTCACCACAGACAATTTAATTGATCTTGTGCATACTGATTTGTGTGGTCCTATGAAAACTAGGAGTGTGTAGGGAGATAGGTATTTTATGATTCTTACTGATGATTTCTCAAGGATGATGTGGGTCACATTCTTGAAGGACAAATCTAAAGCTTTTGGAAAGTTCAGTGCCTTCAGAGCACTTGTAGAAAAAGAAAGCGGTAAGAGGATTAAGTGCTTAAGAACTGACCAAGGAGGAGAATTCACTTCTAGTGAATTCAACCAATACTGTGAAGAGAATGGCATTAAGAGGCAACTGTCTGCCCCCTGTTCTCCATAGCAGAATGGCCTAGCAGAAAGAAACAACTAGACTATAGTTGAAGTAGCTAGAACTATGTTGATCCAAGGAAAGGTTTCTCACACCTTTTGGAGAGAAGTGGTGAGCACTACAGTCTACACAATGAACCGAGTACTCATCAAAAAGGGTAAGGATAAAAAACCTTATGAGTATTGGACCGGTAAGACACCAGTGGTAAGCTACTTCAAAGTGTTTGGTAGTAGATGTTATATCAAGAGAAGTGAACATCAGAGCAAGTTTGATGCTAAATGTGATGAGGGAATATTCCTAGGGCATTCCACAAAGAGAAAAGCTCTCAAATGTTTCAACAATAGGACTCAGAGAATTGTTGAAAGCATCAATGTTAGAGTTGATGAAACCTTTGAGAAATCTGGGGAAACTGGCAGTGAGAGAGTAGGAGATGAACTAGTAGTAACCTTCTGGGAACCGGTTGCAAAACAACCAAGCACCTGCAACAGTGCTCCTACACCGGTGGATGCTGATGCTGATGAAGATGAGGATGAAGAAGAAAAGCAAGAGGAAACAACTAAGATCATTCCTAGGTATGTAAAGTTGAATCATGATCCTAAGTAGATAATAGGAGACAAGGATGCATGAATTCTTACCAGAAGAAAGATCAGAGAAAACTCTTGCATGATCTCTGAATTTGAGCCTAAAACATTCAGAGAGGCACATAAAGATGAAGAGTGGATCAAGGCAATGGAAGAGGAACTTGACCAAATAGAAAAGAATGGTACATAGTCTTTGGTACCCAGACCGAAGTGTAAAAATGTCATTGGCACCAAATGGGTTTTCAGAAATAAGTTGAATGAAGATGGCTCAGTGGTTAGAAACAGAGCCAAAATGGTGTGTAAAGGATATGCCCAAGAAGAAGAAGAAGACTATGGAGAAACCTTTGCTCCAGTAGCCAGATTGGAAGTAGTTCGTATGCTTCTTGCATATGCAACATTCAAGGGATTCAAAGTATATCAAATGGATGTAAAGTCTGCATTCCTTAATGGAATACTAGAAGAGGAGGTGTATATAGAGCAACTAGATGGGTTTGCCCTATCAAAAGACAGTGACATGGTGTGTAGACTACATAAGGCCTTGTATGGACTAAAGCAGGCACCTAGAGCATGGTATGAACGCTTGCACTCCCATCTTGTGAAGATTGGATTTGAGAGAACGAGTGAGGATAGTAATATCTATCTGAAGTTAGAAGGAGATCAGATTCTAATTTGTGAGGTATTTGTTGATGACATAATCTTTGGAGGAGATGACAAGATGAGTCATGATTTTGCAGATGAGATGAAAAAGGAGTTTGAAATGTCACTTATAGGGGATATTAAGTTCTCCATTGGACTATAGATTCAACAAATGAAAGATGGAATCTTTATCACTCAGTCCAAATATGTTAAAGAGGTGTTGAAGACCTTTGGCATGGAAGATAGAAAACTGGTTGGTACATCGATGGTGACCGGTTGTAAATTATCCAAAGAGGATGACTCAAGGTTGGTAAATGAGAAGGAATACTGATCAATGATTGGTAAATTGCACTATGTAGTACATAGTAGACTCGACATTACACATGTAGTGGGCATTGCTGCACGGTTCCAAAAAAGCCCAAGAGAATCCCACTTGGTAGCAGTCAAGTGGATTCTGAGATATCTGAAGGGAACTATTGACTATGGATTATGGTATCCATACAGTAATGATTTCAACCTGAAAGTGTTTACATATGCTGACTGGGCTAGTAATGTGGACAACTAGAAGAGCACAATCAGTGGTGCATTATTTTTTGGTGGAAGACTAGTCTCATGGATGAGTAAGAAACAGAGCTATATCTCTCAGTCTACAACAGAAGCGGAGTATGTTGCAGCATTTATGAACTGCACCCAGACAATTTGGATGAAGCATGTATTAAATGACTTCAAAGTTCCTATATCTGAACCGGTAAGTATATTTTGTGACAACACAAGTGCGATTAACATCTCCAAGAATCCGGTTTTACATTCTAGAACCAAGCACTTTGATCTTAAGTATCATTTCTTAAGGGAAAAGGTTTAGAACAAAGAAGTTGTACTGGAACATGTTTCCAGTAAGGAGTAGTTAGCAGACATATTCACCAAGCCTCTACCGAAGGTTACCTTTACCTATTTGAGAGGTGAATTAGGGGTGTTTCCCCTTCAAGAGGTGAACTAAAGGAGTGTGCTCCACATCAGTCAGGACTTACATTGATATATTTTACTCAGGACTGGTGTGTTGAAGGATGCTACTCCTTAGGGGGGGCAGCATAGTAGAACATAGATGCTTATGCCTTCACTTTGGCATTGTTGTCAAAGGGGGAGAAGATGTGAAGCGGAGAAGATATCTGTAGTATTGGGGGAGAAGATGTGAAGCTCAGAGATATCTTTGTATATTGCCATCAATGAAAAAGGGGGAGATTGTTGGCATATGTGCAGAGTATGTTGACATGATGATATTGTATGTTGTCATTGATGTCAATATGATGAAGAGTGAACCGATATATTGAAGCAAGCACTTGCAAGAGAACCGGTATATGTGAAAAAAAGTGAAGCAGTATGTTGCAATGTGAACTAGTATATGTGAAAAAGTGAACCGGTATGTTGGAATGTGAACCGATATATGGAATGTTTTGTATCAAGGTTTCATATGGTATGACTACTAGTTGGTAGTTTTAACTTCAAGGTTTCCGGTTGAAGTGTTCTATGCCTATGTGATTCAACCGATGACATTGTGTGATATGTTAGCATTGTAATGAAGAACAGATTGTGTTGCCACATCAACCTTGTGCGCGTGAAGGATCTTGCATGAAGGAGATTGGTCCTATCTACCTCGAGAATGTGTGAAGTCTCTGTAAATAGTGGAGAATGCATGATGGGTTATCAGCCTCCAAGAAGCGGTGAAGAAAGAATGTTGGAGAATGTCTTGAGATCTATTCAAGATTGTTGTAATCAATGCAATATGATCAACACTCGGGATTGAACCGACTGAATTGCTTAACCTAAATATTTAGGGTTTAGGGTTTATGCTACCGGCCTATCTGTTTCCTATAAGATCGATGTTGTTTTTCATGTTGAGGTTGTTGGCAAATGTTGTGTATATATCTAAGTGCAAAGATACATGATTCTTGCTAGACCAGATAAGAGAATAGATACCTATAGAGTGTGAGTGTAGAAGGAAGGAACTAAAGTGGATCTGCATTGGCATTGAGTGCTGTTACCAGATCATTGTAATACCTATTGACCTCTAACCACTTCAATAGTTGGAAAATCCCTTAATAGGGTAGCTTTAACCAGCTTGTCGTAAATCCTTTAACAGGGTGACTCAAAATCATTGAGTTCTTAAAATACTCTCACAAGGTAACCTTTAATTGGGTTTAACCCTTAACTACGTATGTTAGCCATCCCTTAACCGGGTGATCCCTAGCAAGATCGATTCCTAACAGAACCTATTATAAATTCTTTAACTAGACTAGGCTCCTAACATAGCAGACTTCAAAAGGGTTCAAAGAACAACTTGTGGCTATTCATCCCCATCATGGTTTTTCCGAGTTGGGTTTCCACGTGAAAAATATGTGTGTTATGTGTGATGCTTTGTTATTCTCTGTTAAGCGGTAAAGAATATTGAACCAGTAAGTCTTTAAATTTTAGTTGAAGTATTACTAGTGTATGCATATAGGTGAAGTGGAAATAAGATGTTAGATTGTGTGAAAAGTTGAGTTACCGGTTTATGTCTTTCACTGTGCTTAACCGATAGTAATCTAGTTTAGACAGGTGTTATCGCTTTCCAGTCAAAGTGCAGGGTTCTCAGTCTAACCAGTTCAAGGAAAAGTGTTTTTATCAGTACTAATTCACCCCCCCCCTCTTAGTACTGGTTTGGTACTAACTATTCATCGTTGATTCATCAGGTAACACACCATCCAACAATGATCAAAGAAGTTCCAATAAAGGCACTAACAATTATCAATGCACTACCAACAAAGGAGCATCAATGTCAAACAATAAAAACAAAAAAAACCAAGGAAACAACAACTACTGAGACAACAATAATAACAATCAAGGGAATAACAATAACCAAGGGGGCAACGCTAACACTGATGGTATGATGAAAGAACAAAGATCCAGTCAACTACTAAGAGGGGGGGGTGAATCAGTAGATAGAAAAATTGATATTAACTTCACCAATCTCAAAATCAACCTCTCAAAGTAAACTTAGAACTATCAATGCAATATCACTGTCAAGATTAAATTGTCAAATTAAACTGGTTGTCTGTTACAACAGATTAACAGTAAACAACTTGAAACTCATAAACATACAAATACTTTTACTGACATAAGTAAAACTTCATTTCATATTGTTTCTGGTTATCATGACTTATCAAAGTGGATTAAGTAGTTAAGAAAATCAACCATAATAAACATAACCACAAAAAATTCACCACCTGACACAATATTTTTTGACGTAGAAACCCAAATGGGAAAAACCATGGTGAGATGAGACTCACAAGATAACTATCTGAACTCTTCTAAAGTTCACCCTATTAGGAGCCAAGCCTATTAAAGGTTTACAATAAGTCATGTTAAGAAGAGATCCTGTTAGGGACCACCCGGTTAAGGGATTGACTATAATGCCTTGTTAGAAGCAATACCCTATAAGGAGTAACCTCAGTAGAGGATTTGAAATCCAAGATAATGGACCACCTGGTTAGAGGATTTGAATAACACCAAGCTTGTTATAGATTACCCGGTTAGGGGAGTTTAATTGTTGTATTGTTAGAAAACAATAGGGATTTGTTGATCTATTTGAATAGCACTACACTTGCTTGTTCAGATCCTTTTCATGCTCCTATCTGCCTTTACTCAAACTATAGATACATCATCTGGCTCGGCAACCACACACTCAACTGAAGCTTTGCCAACTCTGAAACTAAACAACTCATCGACCTTAAAAACAAATCAATTAGGTCGGTAAGACAACAAAAACCTAATTCTCTGATAGAGATTACAAACAAGTTGGTTCAAGTATGACCGTTGGATTACATAACAATCTCTACACATCATTCAAGAAATCCTCGACCACTCCTTGATCACCACTTCATCAAACTCAATAATTCATCACACTCTTTTCATTACATGCAATATACTTGGTCATTCCCTAGAAAAAATTGTTACCTCAATGTGCCAAAAACACTTTGAAACTCTCTCCATACAATAGGCATACATGTCATAATCATTACCACTCATCATCAGATCATAAACCAATACAACCAATTCACCAAACTTAATCAGTTAGGGTTTATCAAATCAATAGGTAGGGTTTACCAGTTCAACTCTCCAATACTTAGCAACATCGGTTCACTCCACAAACTTACCCATCGGTTACAGTTCCTTTCACTAGCTCTTCCTACCAGTTACAAAACAACATTACAACAATATCATTACTGGTTAATTGACAATAATGACAAGATAACATATCATTAATGCAATCTTCATGCAAATTCCAACAATCTCCCCCTTTGTCATTGATGGAAATACAAATATCAATACCATTGATCATTGTGATTGTGAATAGGAATCCTGGTTTACATTTTACCATGTACTCTCCTTGTCATTAGCTTGTAGCTGGCTATACATATTGCCTCTGTCAATCATACAATTCATCTCCCCAAAATCACATAGTTCTTCTCCCCCTTTGACAACAATGCCAAATTGAAAGTAAAACATGCAATGTCAAATTTCACTATTCAGCATCAACAACCTACAACTTGATGCTCCCCTTGTGGAATAACTCCACTTCTACACCAATCCTGCTGTGAAATTCTGCAAGTAGCTCTGGGACTGATGTACTCTACAATATGCTCAATTCACCTCATCAAGGGGTACAACCCCTAGCTAACTTCTAAGATACTCAAAAGTAGTCTTAGGCAGAGGTTTAGTAAAGATATCTACAAGTTGCTCCTTGGTAGAAACATGCTCCAAGATCACATCTTTACTTTGCACTTTTTCCCTCAAGAAATGATACCTCAATTCAATATGCTTGGTTCGTGTGTGCAAAACAGGGTTCTTTGAAATATTTATGGCACTGGTATTATCACATAAGATCTTTATAGGTTTTGTAAACTTCAACTTGAAACCTTCTAAAATGTGCCTCATCTAGATAGTCTGGGTACAATTCATATAAGCTGCAACATACTCAGCTTCAATAGTAGACTATGATATACAACTTTGCTTCTTGCTACTCCATGAAAAAAGTCTTCCTCCAAGAAAGAATGTTCCATCGGTTGTGCTTTTCCTATCATCAACATTACCTGCCCAATCTGCATTTGTGTACACCTTCAAGTCAAATTTTCCTTCATATGGATACCATAATCCATAGTCTATAGTACCTTTCAAATATCTGAAAAATCCTCTTGGTTGCTATCAAATGTGTTTCCTTCAGATTCTTTTGAAATCTAGCACCTAGACCAACTGCATGAGCTATATCCAGTCTGTTGTGAACAACATAGTGCAATTTTCCAATCATTGACCTATACTCCTTCTCATCAACAGATGTGGCTTCATCTTCCTTATACAGCTTACAACATGTAACCATTGGTGTCCCAACTAGTTTACAGTCACTCATACCAAATGTCTTTAATACCTCTTTCACATACTTAGACTATGTGATGAAAATACCACTTTATTTGTTGTATTTGCAGGCCTATGAAATTTTTTATCTCTCCCACTAGAGACATTTCAAAATCAATTTTCATTTCATTTGTAAAGTCATTGCTCATGTCATCATTCCCTCCAAAGATGATATCATCTACAAACACTTCACTAACCAGTATCTTATCTCCTTCATATTTGAGATATATATTGCTATCTTCACTGGTTCTCTAAAAACCTATCTTCACCAGGTGTGAATGAAGCCTTTCATACCATGCTCTCGGTGCTTACTTTAATCCATATAGTGCTTTGTGCAACTTACATACCATGTCTTTCTCATTAGTCATATCATAACCATATGGCTACACAATGTATACTTCTTCTTCTAGTATTCCATTCAAAAATGTTGACTTCATATCCATTTGGTATACTTTGAATCCCTTATGTGCTGCAAATGCAAGTAAAGTTCTTACACCTTCCAGTCTAGCCACTGGTGCAAAAGTCTCACCATAATCTTCTTCTTCTTCTTGTGCATAACCTTTGCAAACCAATCTATCTTTGTTGTGAACTACAACATCATCTTCATTCAATTTGTTCTTGAATACCCACCTAGTACCTATTACATTTGTATTTATTGGTCAGGGTACTAGGGTCCATGTAGCATTAACCGGTTTGTCCAACTAAGGCAAACCTCTCACTGTCTTGGACTTACTCACTTTAACAATATTATCAAAATTTATGTGAAAAAATCTCCTATTCCAAAGTCAACTATCATCTACTTTAGCAATTAAACAGTTGCTGACTTTAGGATTCAGGTGAAACTGGTTACCTTTAGTCTTTTTGTCAGTTGCAATTAGTTCACCTTTGCTCCCATATATTTTGCACATACCATTTTTAAACTCCAATGGATATCCTCTGTCATTGAGTTGAGCAATACTCAAAAGATTGTGATTTAGACCTCAACCCAGTAGACATCATATGCACTGCTCTTTCCTTTAAGAGAAATAGTTCCCTTACCTTTAACCATGTAGGGTGATTCATTACCAAATCTTACCACTCCGCCATCAAATTCCTTTAAAGAAAGAAATTTTCTTCGGTCACCAGTCATGTGATGTGAACAACCACTATCAATGATCCAATCATCGGAATTATCCATGTGAGAAACTAAATCTTTCTGATAAGATGTTTCCTCTTTAATTGATACAAACACAATGTCTTCATTAGCAACACCATCAAATTCCTCATCAGTAATACCACCATCAACTGCAATAAGACAATCTCTTTTGCCTTTTGCCTTGTACTTCTTGATCTTGTCTCGCTTGTGCTCATTATCACCATTAAGACAGTTAGCTACAATGTATCCAATCTTTTTGCATGCAAAACATTTCAAAGGTAATTTACCTCTATATTTACCGGTTCCTTTGGGCAACTACTTGGCCAGCAATGCTTCAAGCTCAACCAAACCATCTTCATCATCAACTTCTTTGTTGTATCTAGATTCATAATTGTGACTGACATCTCTACTTTTTCTCATAGATGGGTTAGAAACTGAAGCTCTAAATATAGATTCAAATTTCTGAACACTACCATCATAACCATTTAATTTAAAAGCAGTAAGCTTACCAATGATGGAGTCAAGGGGTACCTTAGTTTTGTCAATAGACTTTAGCTCTTGAAAGGCTACAAATCGGATAGCATAGACTGGTAGCAAGGTTCTCAATACCTTACTAACCACTATGGTATCTTCCACTTTACCACTAGCACTCTTGATCTCACCAACTATCTCTTTTATCCGTTGACCATACTATTGGATATTCTCACCTTTAGCCATCTGCATGTCATAAAAAATTCCTCTTAGACTCTCTTCCTTAGCAATATTCACATGTTCATCACCACTATAAATATCTTCAAGTTTCTTCCATACCTCATATGTAGTCTCCATATCATGGACATCAACATATTCTACATCAGACAAAGAATTGATAATAGCCTCTAGTGCTTCATTGTTTTCTTGTTGCTCTTTCTTTTGATCATCAGTCAAAATCCCACAAGGTGCAACATATTGAGTACCAACATGTTCCCAGTATTGATTTCCTAGACTCTTAATATAAATTTTCAGTCTATCACTCCATATTCTATAGTTCTCTATATTAAACTTCAGACCTTCCTTCTTCATCATGATCTACAAGATCTTTACCTCAAGTTGTTAGGCTTGGACCTTAGAGGACCTGAGATGCTCTGATACCAATTGATGGTATGATGAAAGAACAAGAATCCGATCAACTAATGAGAGGGGGGACGGTAAATTAGTAGATAGAAAAATTGATATTAACTTCAGCAATATCAAAATCAACCTCTCAAAGTAAACTTAGATCTATCAATGCAATATCGCTATTAAGATTAAATTGTCAAGTTAAACCGGTTGTCTGTTACAACAGATTAACAACAAACAACTTGAAACTCATAAACATCCAAATACTTTTACTGACATTAGTAAAACTTCATTTCATATTGTTGTCAGTTATCATGACTTATCAAAGTGGATTAAGTAGTTAAGCAAATCAACCATAATAAACATAACCACAAAAACATTCACCACTTGACACAATATTTTTTGATGTGGAAACCCAAATGAGAAAAACCACACTGAGATGAGACTCACAAGATAACTATATAAACTCTTCTGAAATTTACCCTGTTAGGAGGCAAGCTTGTTAAAGCTTTATAAAAAGTCCTGTTAAGAACATATCCTATTAGGGGCCACCCGGTTAAGGGATTGACTATAATGCCTTAAAAGAAGCGATACCCTGTGAGGAGTAACCTCAGTAGAGGATTTGAAATTCAAGATAATGGACCACCTGGTTAGAGGATTTGAATAACACCAAGCTTGTTAAAGCTTACCCAGTTAAGGGATTTTAATTGATGTAATTGTTAGAAAACAACAGGGATTTGTTGATCTGTTTGAATAGCACTACACTTGCTTTTTCAAAACCTTTTCATGTTCCTATCTGCCTTTACTCAAACTATAGATACATCATCCAGTTTGGCAACCATGCACTCAGCTGAAACTTTTCCAACTCTGAAACTAAACAACTCATCAACCTTATAAACAAATCAATTAGGTCAGTAACACAACAAAAACCTAGTTCTCTCATAGAGATTACAAACAAGTCGATTCAAGTATGACCATTGGATTACATAACAATCTCTACACATCATTCAAGAAATACTTAACCGCTCCTTGATCACCACTTCATCAAACTCAATAACTCGTCACGCACTTTTCATTATATGCAATATACTTTCTCATTCCTTGGACAAAAACTATTACCTCAACGCGCCAAAAACACTTTGAAACTCTCTCCATACAATAGGCATATGTGTCATAATCATTACTACTCATCATCGGATCATAAACCAATACAACCAATTCACCAAACATAATCAGTTAGGGTTTATCAAATCAATAGGTAGGGTTTACCAGCAACTCTCCAATACTTAGCAACACCGGTTCACTCCACAAACTTACCTATCGGTTACAGTTCCTTTCACTAGCTCTTCCTACCGGTTATAAAACAACATTACAGCAATATCATTACCAGTTAATTAACATCAATGACAACATAACATATCATTAATGCAATCTTCATGTAAATGCCAACAAACACTCCACCTCCCCCACATCGAAGAACATATACACCATTGAGATGAACCCTGGAATTTACATTTCGAGAACTATTGGCAAACAAGATCATCGCATTGCCATTCATAAGCAACTTTGAACCCTAAGTCAAACCAACATGGTGGAATGACTCATATTATTGTGATTATCATTGAAACAAGGGGCATAGAACAAATGGTTACATGAGGTTAAAAAACCTAGTTCAATATTGTTAGATAATTGATTAATCCCAAAGACACTGAGAGGGGGGGTGAATCAGTGTCTGACCGGTAAATGAAAGATTTAAACTTAATTACAATTTTGTAACTGAGATTAATATGCTCGTAAGAAAACAATAATGCAGTAAAGAGAAACAAAGGAATCAACATCAATGCACACCATAACACAAATATTTTGGTGAGGAAACCTGGTAAGGGAAAAACCTCGGTGGGATTTGTGATCCACAATATTTACTCACCGGCCATATGAATAAATATTACTTAGTACAAAAGAGGCTTGCACATGTAGGAATGCCAACTACCTGGAGCTCACTACTCAACAACAAAAGTGGAGTCTCATTGACTACAACATCACACTGATGAAAACATTAAATGAACTCTTACAATTGCATCAAAATGTTGAATGAGTTCATTGTTGTTCTCTATCTGATACCAGGTCTGGCTTTGCCAAAAACCATAGCTAGTATGCTATCAAATGATTCTTCTTATACAGAATAGTCTTCGCTCTGCTCTACTTCTTATTCACTCCAAAATAAACACATCAAAATGCATATACAACTATTCACTATCATATCCTATCTTATCTCATATTACCACTTGCTTTCTTTTATTCAAATGACCTACAAGAACTCATAAATATATGAGTCTTTACAATACAACATGTTGGCCATACAATTATAATTTACATTACAATTTATTTCACATATACAATACTTATTGTCAAGTCTGCCTGGAATGCCGATATAATCTTCTATCAGTGTAAACTAGATGCCGATGTGAATAAGCCTTGTTGTATCTATCGGTGCTAGTAGGTGAAGTCTATGGCTAGTTGAACCTATGGAACCTTGTTTCCATCAATGACAACATCCACCTTTCTCATCTGGGTGTATAATGCCAACAATCTCCCCCTTTGGCATTGATGGCAACACTCATGAGAAAAATAAAAAACTATGAATCAAAAACTATGAGTGCTCCCCATGAGCAAATGATCTATTCATCTTCTGCATACTTTACTCAGTACATTTTTCTCACTATACCACTCCCCCATTGGCATCAATGACAAAGGATGTCAATTTTTTTTTCCAAAAATTCAAAAAGTTTACATAGAACCCTGAAGTCTGTTGTGTACAACTTGAAAAATATCCACAAGAATAAAGGTTCAGACTCTACATGAACTTCGTATTGTCGGTAATTATTGTTTCTGTTTGTCTGATCATTCTAGTAAGATAGTGCCTTTATTTGTTCTGGTGATCTATCTCCTTGAATTGTAGCCTTTGATAGTGCATTCCAGTGAGTGATTAGATTGTCCAATCTTGGACCAAGCTTATTCTTCAACTCCCTAGTTTTCATTTTTAGTCTTGCCTTTTATTTTTTGAGATTTTCAATCTTCTCCTCATGTATAGACATCTCCTGTTCTATGACTGATGTTAGTTCTGAAGAACCAATTATGTTATCCGCAATATCATCAATTTCCTTTTGAGTTTTTCTGATCTGATCATCAATATCTTCTGTTAGGTGATGTGGTTTACAAGCTTCCCAAGATAATTCCTTATTCTCCAAAATGGTAGAATTTAATGTTGGTAGCAGTGTATCAATCTGCTGAATACATTCCTTTATTATTTTTCCAAAGAATACCTCCTTTTCTTTATCAACTTTTTCTTGAATAGTCTCCTCATTTATTTTGTCTAATGACTGAATGTTAGCAGAAATGAATTTGGACAATGTGTCCAATTTACCTATCGAGCCAACAATATGATCTACCTTGCACTCAGGTGCAATCATCCGCAAAATCGGTAGAGAATCATCGATAGCCTTAAATGATAAGGCATTACACTTCGTTATTTTCTTTATAGAATCTAATAATACTTTTGTGACAGATGTTGGTCTGAAATCCAAAATAGAAGTACTCAGAGAGGTGCTAGGTTTTGCATTATCTTTCTTCTCTTCTCCTGATTTCTTTGACCCATCCTCTGTTTTCTATTCAGTTATCTTAATCTCTTTCTCTTCCTTATTCTCATTCTTATCCTTTTCTAGTTTAGATGTTGTATGTTCTTGTGCTTTATCTGCCGGTATCTCAACATTGATGACCTTAGTAGTATCTATATGTATGTCATCATTACTTATATCCTTCTAAGTGTCAACAATTTCTAGAATAGAGGTATCATCCATTGTAATGTTGATGTCTTAAGTGTCAACCTTCATTTTGAATAGAATGTTTGACTCGGGATCAACAACATTTGTTTCCTTTTCTTCCTCTTATGTCTTTTCTACGGGCTGATTCTGTACTTCTGCATGTGCCTCTATTGTTGTCTGTGGGGTGTCCTGAGCCAGTGGTGGTAAGTTATCTTTTATTTTTAAGTTAGGAACTCTGCTAACTTTATTCTTCCCTATATCTCCTTTTTTATATACCTTAGTAAAAGATTTGTCATCTTTTTGTCTTTTGTCTCATCTACGATTTCCTTTGTCCTATCATCCATGAGGCTTACTTGTTGGTGACCACTTACAAAAATAGTTATGTTAGCTTCTGCTATCAATTCATCTATTTCTTGTCTAGACTTAGCTAGATGAATAGCCAACAGTGCTTCAACCTTCATTTTCTTATCCAATTCCATTATGGACATTATTTTTGCCTCAAGTATTGGATATAAGTCATTGGGGAGAAAATCAATGACTTCAATAAGAACATTCTTATATATATCTAAATACAAGATTATGCTTTCTTCAATAGTGTTCTTATCCGAATCATCAAAAGAATGATAAAACTTATTGACATTGTTGAGATTACCATCCTGATTTATTTCGTTAACAAGCTCTATCGGGGAAAGTGTATCAGATTTCTTTGGTGTCGATTGCTTCTATGTAATCTTCTTCTTTGGACTGCTAGGCTCTCTCATGACCTGTTCTTTCTTTCTAAGTGTCCTTGTCTTCTTATGTGACAGAGTAGGTGCTGGTGGAGATTTTCTCTTCTTCCTATCCACCATTTTAAATTCTGCAGCTTAGTCACTATTAGTCTCGGATGAGGTAACAATAGGGGAAACATGTGTTACCAGTTGCTAGTCAGACTTTCTTTCTTTTATGCTTGCAACAAGATCACTCAATTGTTCAATTTTCAATAATTCCTTGGTAACATCTTCGACAAACTTTGCAGCATCTTTCAATTTTTTATCCCTTTTCTTTCTTTGCTTCTGAATAGCAACATCTTTCTCTATGGTTTCAACAATGCCAAAGATCTTCTTAGTAGGTTCCAATGGGGCATCTAAAATTCTCTTGGCATAAGTTTCCAAAATGTTGGTGTCCACTTCATATCCCATTTCTCTTACCCAAACAGTTTTAGGTGTGATAGGCTCCATCCATATTTATCTCTCTTTATAACAAAACATATCAATTTGTCATACATATCAACAATACTCTGAGGGATTCTTTCCCTTTGCTTCATTCTTGCTTGAAAGTTTTTGAAGTATTCCCTTACCTTCTTGTTTCCTTCTGAACCCATGCCGGAAATTGCCTCCATAATCTATTTTCCAACAAAAATATCATAGGCAAAATCTCTATGATATATGCCAGGAATCCCCTTTGAGAAGTATAGCATTAAACATACAATTAAATTCCCAAATTTGAATGTTCCCTTTTTATCACCCTTGATTTTGTCAAATTTATCTATCAATTCATCTTTTAACCATTCAAAAAGATCAAATTTTTCATTATTCTTTACCATTTCATAAGCACTATGAATGAATAGACTGGAAACAAAATTTAACCTATTTGTATGTGCAACCTTGTAACCAATAACCATGCTAGCCTATTTAACATTGTCATCATTTATGTCACTTACCCTTAGTGATCTGTTATCAGATGTAGCGCTGGTTAGATCCATAACACCTTTGTTTGGAATTTTCTTCTTCTTCTCAGGCCTTGTGCCGGTAGAGGGTAAACTTGTAACAACTTTAATAGCTTCCCTGGTGAATTTGAAGATGGAGTCAAGCCATAAGAATTCATCGTGAACTCTACTTAGAACATATAGCTTCCCTGGTGAATTTGAAGATGACATCAAGCCATAAGAATTCACCATGAACTCTACTTAGAACATATCAGACAATTTCATCTTCGAATTCAAGCATAAAAAGGATGTCTACCCACCCTAAATATTCCACAACCTTATGTTCAAGTTTGATTACACTTGGTTGTTTGTGATGACTTTCATAAACATGTTATTTATCTCCTCAGACCCTAAATCTTCAATATTAGAATGAATGTATGCCCTAGCATCTTCTGCGAATGTGACTCCCTTCAAAAATTTTGAAAATTCTCCAATAGAGTCGTCCATCTTAGCTATCTTAGGAATTATCTTAAAAACTGGCCTAGGATGTTTGATATTCTCCACAATAGTAGGGCTTGCTATGAATTCAGGAATGGAAGATGAAGAAACCATGACACAAAATAAATACCTTTTTCTGTCAAATGCAAGTGAAAACCTTGGATGCCCTAAAACTTCTTTTATCTTTGAATGTTGGTGCTCTACTTCTATGCTCTCAAATTCTTGGTCAGTCGAAATGAGAAATTTCAATTCTTTATAGCCAAAAGGTTAACTAACAACCACATTAAATACTTCATTGGTTAAGTGAATTTCCATTGTAACTCAACATATGTGCCGGTGAAGAAGGATTATGACTTCTTACCATCATCTGAGGGAAAAAATGCTTGATCTTCAATTAGTTTCCTTAGCCCTAATGATTATTCCTTAGTTATATGAAAAATTTCCTGTCAGTGCAGGATTGCTTTGTTCTATCGGTGCAGAGCCAGATTCATCATTTCTTTGATCTGTCTTCTTGACCCATTGTTTAGAGAATTCTTGCTTGACTTCATTCACCTTTTCATTGCCTTTGTCATTAGATCCTTTATTGTTTGCCAGTACATTCTTGCTTCTGCAAAATCTTGCAATATGCCCAATCTTGTTGCATGCATAACAAGTTACATTGCTTCTTTAAATAGCTTTTACATAACCTTGCCCGGTTTGAGTTCCGTATTGATTAGATAGATGTCCAAATCTACTACAAGAATAAAATTTTACATTCATTCTACAATCATTTGATTGATGACCATATTTATTTCATTTGGAACATTGACCGGTAAATGAGTTTGTATTCTGATTATTCCTATATCTGCATTGATTTGATCTATGACCAAATTTGTTGCAATTAAAACATTTTCCATTGAATTTAGAAGCATTAGGTTGCCTTACTAGTTTACTGTGATCATGATTATTTGCAGTTCCAGAAATTTCTCCATGTTCAAATCCAAGTCCAACTGCATCTTTATCAGGTCTTTGATTTTTCAGCATATCATCAAGCTTGGCTAAGCTCTTTTTGAATTTGTCTTTGTATTCATTTGCAGTGACCAATTCACTTTCTAGAGTGCTAACTTGTCTCATAAGTTCCTCTTTGTCATGTTGCATCTGAATCAACTCTATTTTAAGCATATCATTTTCATGACTAAGCCTTATAGATTCATCTGATCTTTCATTAAGTCGGTGAGCCAAATCTTCCCAATTCTTCTTTCTATCTTCAATATTCTTACATAGTCTCATGGTTAATTCTTGCATCTCATTCTTCATGTTACTGTTCTCTTGTCTCAGTTTCTCTGCAATATCTCTAAGAGTTTCTTTTTCTTCATCATCTTGTTTTTGCATTTTCTCATGTAATTATTTTCTCTTACTTTGTGCCATGACGAGGTTTTCTTGAAGTGCTTTGATGAATTCTTGAGCAGATCTGAGTTCTTTTTCTAGTTTGATATTCTTTAATTTTTTGCATCAAAATATTGAAGAGATGCTTCCAACTATTGTCTCAAACTTTCCATGGGTACCGGTTTCAAAATCTTCCTCAAGTTGTTAGGCTTCTGGAAATAGAGGACCAAGCTCTGATACCAATTGTTAGATAATTTATTAATACCAAAGACATTGAGGGAGGGGGTGAATAAGTGTCTAACCAGTAAATGAAATATTTAAACTTATTTACAATTTTGTAATTGATATTAATATGTCGGTAAGCAAACAATAATGCAGTAAAGAGAAATAAAGGAATCAACATCAATGCACATAATAAAACAAATATTTTGGTGAGGAAACCCGGTAAGGGAAAAACATTGGTGGGATTTGTGACCCACAATATTTACTCATTGGACATATGAATAAATATTACTTAGTACAAAAGGGGCCTGCACATGCAGGAAAGCCAACTTCCTGGACCTCACTGCTCAACAAAAAAAGTGGAGTCTCACTGACTACAACATCACACTAAAACATCAAATGAACTCTTACAACTTGCATCAAAATGATGGATGAGTTCACTATTGTGCTTTGTCTGATATCGATTCTGCCTCTGCCAAAAAACCTAGCCGGTATGCTATCAAATGATTCTTCTTATACATAATAGTCTTCGCTCTGCTCTGCTTCTTATTTGCTCCAAAAAAAACATATCAAAATGTATATAGAACTATTCACTATCATATCCTATCTTTTCTCACATTACCACTTGCTTTCTATTATTCAAATGACCTACAATAACTCATTAATATATGAGTCTTCACAATACAACATGTTGGCCATACAATTATAATTTACATTACAATTTATTTTGCGTATCAATACTTATTGTCAAGTCGGCCTGGAATACCGGTATAATCTTCTGTCAGTGTAAACTGGAAGCCGGTGTGAATAAGCCCTGTTGTATCTGTTGGTGCCAGTAGGTGAAGTCTATGGCCGGTTGAACTTGTGGAACCTTGTTTCCATCAATGACAACATCCACCTTTCTCATCTGAGTGTATAATTCCAACAAAGATATGATAGACAAGGGAGACATAACAGTCGATGGACATAAAACCAATGGTGACCATGAGGCTTTCAAAAAACATCTTCCTAATTACACCAAGGGAGGAGTATCAACATCAAACAACAACAAAGGATCTTGCATCAATCACATAAATGAAAACACCATAAATCACATATTGGCATATTACAATCAAGTAAATGTCATAAAGATAAAAGATAAACAAGAACATGTGCTAGTAAATGTGACAACAAGGGCTCAAAAATATATTTTGAAGGGGAGCACATCTAAAGTAGCAACTATCCTCAAGACTCATTATAACTTGGTCGATCAACTATAAAGGACACCCACTCAGATATCAATACTAGAATTGCTCAAACTTTCACACAAACATAAGGATATCTTGGAGAAAGCTCTTGTAGAAACAACTATTCCAAATGATCTAGATATCAATCGGTTCCAAGCCATGGTGTCCCATATTAAAATGCCACATAACTTATCCTTCTTAGAACATTATGACATCTCTTTGAGTCATCTGCACAACACCCCGCTCCATATCGAAGTCCTAGTCTACAAACACTAAGTGAAAAGAGTGCTAAAAAAAGGAGTTGGTCTCAATATATGTACCTTAAAGCTTATCCATGCATTGTACTTCTCCGAGAAAGCTATTGATCCTAAAAAGAAGATCACTATCAAAGCCTATGATGATGAAGAAAGGTCATCCAAAGGCACAGTGGTACTACCCATTCAGGTAGGACTTTTACAATGAGACACAATGTGTCAAGTCTTAGACATAGACGTGACATACAACATACTCTTGGTTTATCCTTGGATCCATGAAATGCAAGCGATACCTTCCACGTACCATCAATGTCTCAAGTTCTCCTACAATGGACAAGAGATTTCAATATCAGTAGATACGAACCCCTTTCAATATTACAATGATATGGGGGAAACTCAAGATATCTTAGTTCCACACAACAGGGAGGCCAAAGCTTCCTTATCATCCAACAATCAAGAAAAAATCAAGTCATTGTCCATAGATTTTGAGCAAAAGATGAAGTTAAAAAGACCAAGGTATGAGATAATACTCTTTTGAACCCCTGTGTCTATCTAAGTTGCCAACTGCACCAAAATCTCATGGATAACCTTCCACATCAAGACATCAGACAACATAACCCATCAAGAAGTTTGATGGTAAATTTATCCAAATGGGTACATTAGCTGAAGAATTAGATGACAAAGACATCCTTAGCTGGCTATACAAGGATGCGGAAGAAATTACAGTTGTTGCCCTTGAAGTGGTCCTTCCCACATAACAGTATGGAAATGGGTTCAAAATCATGCAAAGAATGGGATACAAAGGAAAAGGACCTATTGGCAAGCATCAAGAGGGCATCCTAGAACCCATACAATCCCATTCACAACTTGCAAAAGATAAAATAGGAATTGGGTATGGCCAGCATGTTCAACCTATGCAAAAGTGAGATCACCATAAAAAACCCATGGCAAGAGGTGCTACACCAAGTAGTGGAAAAGACAAGGAAAGAACAAGAGCATGAAGAAAATGAGAAGTGACAAGAAGAAATCGCTATCCAAAGAGAGGATGCTTCTTATAAAAAAGTATGTCATGTAAAAGCACCTGATCAAACCAAATGCAAGCCACAACCTAAGGAGATTGCTACTTAAAGAAGGGAAACTGTGTATGATCAAATTCAAAGCGTATAAACAAGTACAGATCCTGAATCAGAACAAGCTACCTAACTAGTATAAATTATCAGTAATCTCTTTTAGCCATACAACATTTCTGTCTAGTTCAATGGGGTAACCTTGGACAATGATTCTGAAATAGATTCCAATGAGTATGAGTGGGACACTTGTTCTGATATTAAGGATATTGAGGTGGACACAATCAATGCATACACACCCATTCCTTATGAGGGGCAAGGCTCAAGATCTAGATCATTTGAATTTGACCCACACCATATCTGTGAGGTTAGTGAGAACGAACAACTTCAATACGAAAGAGGTAATATCAATGAGAGTACAATAAAAAATCTTGTGACCCTTGCAGTGGCAGATCTTGACCCACCAAATGACTCCCTACCTCTCATATATCCTGACCTTATAGACTGGGAAGAACCTGAGCACAATATACCAATATTCCAGAACAATGAGGCCATTGTTCACTACCTCTTCTCTATTAACCCGAAAACATGCTCCACTAGCGAATCACATAACAATATCTACAATCAAGGGAGTGCCAAGTCTCTCAGTTGCAAAATGAATAATCGATCTAATGGTGAAAACCATCTAATGGCAGTATTAGATCGCAAAAAAGTAAAAACAACGGACACATCTAATGGTGAAAACCTCTTTGAGGCACCTAAAGATGGGAGACTTGACACTCTTCCTAAACATTACCAGGAGAGACCACCAATCTTGATTGAGACAACTCAATCAATAAATATCAACACTAAAGTAGCAGCCAAAACCATACATCTGGTAGAATCACTAATGAAAAAAGAAAAACCCAACTTTGTCAAATTCTTCAAAGAGAAGCAAATCAACTTTGCTTGGTCCTATGCAGACATGCCAGGGATTGATCCAAATCTCATCATGCATCACTTTTCAAACGCTCTTGGAGCTAAACCTGTCAAACAAAAATTAAGGAAGATTAACCCACATGTTGCCATATTGGTCAAAGCAGAGATGAAGAAGTTACTTAATGTAGGATTCATCCGACCCATTAATTATGCGGAGTGGATTTCTAACATTGTGCCAATTTCTAAACCAGATAAAAACATCAGGATTTGTACAAACTTCAAGGATCTCAACAAGGCTTGTTTGAAGGATGACTTTCCTTAACCAAGCATCGACACCATTGTTGATCTAACGATAGGGCATGCAATGCTATCCATGATGGATGGTTTTTCTAGCTACAACCATATCAAGATAGCTCCAGAAGATCAGGATAAAACAGCATTCACATGTCCATGGGGTACATACTACTAGAACGCCATACCTTTTGGGTTGACAAATGCAGGTGCAACCTATCAGAGGGCCATGACAACAATCTTTCACAATATGATGCATACTTTTATGGAAGATTATATAGCTAATTTTCTTGCTAAACCATTCACAAGAGAAGAACACCTAGACATCTTGGATAAAAATTTTCAAAGACTGGAACAATTCAATATTAGATTGAATCCTAAAAAGTGTGTTTTCGAAGGCACATCTAGAAATTTTTTGGGATACATTATATCAGAAAAGGGCATTGAGGTGGATCCAGCAAAGGTTCAAGTTATTGTGGAGATGCCACCTCCTAAAAACATTTTCTAGTTATGATCTCTTCAAGGTAGGCTACAATCCATCAGACGATTCATTGCTCAATTAGCCGATAAATGTCTCCCATTCAACCATATACTTCATAAGAATGTACCTTTTAGATGGGAAGACAAATGTGCAGAATCATTCCACTAGCTCAAACAATATATGATGAATCCACCAGTTTTTGTACCACCAATAGCATGCAAACCACTCATCCTCTATATATCAACAACCAAAGTGTCAATGCGGGCACTGCTAGCACAAGAAGATCCAACAAGCAAAGAAAGGGCTATCTAATACATCAACAGGACTTTGAATGGATATGAACTCAACTATACATTCATCAAAAAGGCTTGTTTAGCAGTGGTGTTCACCTCTCAAAAGTTTTGCCACTACATGCTAGCCCACATAATCAAGCTAGTGGTCTACTTAGCAAAGCTGCCCTCACATGGAGGTCAGCTAAATGGGTAATGATCAAAGGATAAGCAATTGCAAATCAACTGAGAGAAGCACCACTCCTAGACCAACACTTGCTACAGGTGGAATTTCCAGATACATATGTGCTCACTATTACACCCAAGCAATGGACCCTATACTTTGATGGATCCTATACACAACATGGATTAGGTGTCGACATCATGTTTGTCAGTCTAGAAGGACACACAATTTTGAGATCATACAAGTTGATATTCCCATGGACCAATAACATTGTTGAGTATGAAGCTCTAGTGATAGGTATCAAAGTAGTCATGGAATGGAGAATCATAGAATTCAAAGTCTATGGAGACTCTCAATTAGTTATCAATCTGATCAATAATGACTATCAGACAAAAGATGATAAGCTCATGCCCTACAAACTCATGGTGGATGATTTCAAAAATTACTTTGTACATACCACCTTTGAGAAAATTCCAAGGCTAAACAATAGAGCTACTGATACAACGACCACTATCGCCTAGCTTCTACGAATTCCAAATAAAGAATCATTATGAATTCTTGGTGGAGTAATTTTTTTCCTCGGCCTATGACAATTCAACATCCCAAGTCATCTGTGCCCTGATTGGTTCTGATTCCCCTCCATATGGGAAGCTCTATGACTATCTCAAAGACAATACCCTCCCACCATACCTATCTCATAATAAGAAACAAAGCTTTATTCAACAAGCAGCCCACTACACCTTAGCTATTGACACACTATATCATCGAGGTCTTGATGGTACTCTTCTTCAATGCCTCAATTGTAACGAATCTGACTCCTCCTTACATGAGCTTCATGAAGATATTTGTGGTACGCATTCAAGTGGTCCTACTCTTGCCAAGAAACTTCTAAGGATGTGATAATACTAGCCAACAATGGAGAGAGTCCTATCTATTTGCTAGGAAATGTCCTAAGTTCCAAATTCATGGTAACTGCATACATGCACCGACGCAGGAGTTGCAACCAGTCACTATATCTTGGCCTTTCTGTAAATGGGGACTTGACCTAGTGGGAAGGATTCAGCCTTCCTTGTCAAATGGACTTAAGTACATCATCACGACCACTGAATACTTCACCAAATGGATTGATGCAACTCCATTGACTACAGTCATCGGCAAATAGATAACTTCCTTCATTCTAAATTACCTCATTTGTCGGTACGACATCCCTAGTTCCATTATCATAGATAACGGAAGACCTTTCAAAAATCAAGATGTCTAAGATATTTGAGAGTGATTCCATATCCAACATTGCTTTTCAATGCCTTATTATCCACAAGGGAATGACCAAGCAGAGGCCTCAAACAAAACAATCCTCAAAAATCCTCAAAAAGACAATGAATGATGTTGGTAAAGACTAGCATGTCCAGCTTAATCCTGCACTTTGGGCCTCCATAACGAGTAGTCGCACACCTACAAGAGCTACACCATACTCATTGGTGTATGGATCAAAAGCTATCCTACATATTGAGGTAGAGATTTCATCACTCTAGGTGTCATTAAAAGGCCTCATTCCATATGAGGAATATCGAGTCAATAGGTTGCAATAACTTGAGCTACTAGATGTGTTGGCATTATGTGAACTGGTATGAGGACATAATGACATTGTATGTTGTCATTGATGTCAATATGATGAAGAGGTGTGAACCGGCATATATGAGAACCGGTATAACACTGTGAATCGACATTTGTGCCAAAGTGAAGTGGTGTGCTTGTTCATGATGAACCGGCATATGGAAGTATTGTATGACTACCGGTTGGTAGTCTCAACTTTAGGGTTTCCGGTTGATGTACTTCAAGCCAGTGTGGCTCAACCGATGATATTGTGTGATGAGTTAGCATTGTAAAGAAGAATAGATCATGTTGCCACACAAGCCTATGTGCATGAAGGATTTTGCATGAGGGAGATTGTTCCTATCTACCTCGAGAATGTGCGAAGTCTGTAAAATGGTGATAACATGTGATGGGTTATCAGCCGCCATAAAATCAGTGGAAATGGACGATGGAGAATGTCTTGAGTTTGGATCAAGATCTGCTACATTTAATGCAGCGTGCTCAATGGTCAGGATTGAACCGTTTGAATTCCTTTACCTAATAGGTTTAGGGTTTAGGGTTTATGCTACTGACCTATTTGTTTTCCTATAAGGTCCATGTTGTGTCTCTTTCTGAGGTTGTTGGCAAAATTTCTATGTGTGTATCCAAGAGAAGGGATACGTGATTCTTACCAGACCAAAAGGAGAGAAGTGATACCTGTAGAGTATAAGTCTAGAAGGTGAAGAGGAGCCTAGGCGGATCTACATTGGCATTGAGTGTTGTTACCAGATCATTGTAATACCTGTTGATCTCTAACCACCTCAACAGTTGGAAAATCCCTTAACAGGGTAGCCTTAACCAGCTTGCTGAAAATCCTTTAACAAGGTAACTCACAGCTACTAAGTTCGGAATCCTTTAGCTATTGAGTTCTTGAAATCCTCTAACAAGGTAACCTTTAACAGGGTTTAACCCTTAATCGGGTGATCTCTAATAGGATTGATTCCTAGCAGAACCTTTTGTAATGTCTCTAACCGGACAAGGCTCCTAACATAGCAGACTTCTAAGAGTTCAAAAATAGCTTGTGGGTATTCATCCCCACCATGGTTTTTCCCAGTTGGGTTTCCACATGAAAAATATGTGTGTCATGTGTGATGCTTTTATCTTGTGATACTTTGCTATTGTCTATCAAGCATATCATGGTTCTGTGTTTTATGCCTGTCAATAAAACATGTTGAACTAGCTGTTATTATGATCTGATGATAGATTACTTGTTTATGCATAAGGGTGAAATGGTAGTGTAGTCTTGAGTTGAGCGAAAAGCTAAGTAAGTAATTGGTTAATGATTGTCTCAAACATTCTTAGCTTTACCGGTTGCACTCAGTTTCAAACCGGTGTCACTGTCTGCCAGTCATTTGAAGTGTCTACTGTCAAACTGGTTTTGGACTGTATTTTTGTCTGTACTGATTCACCCCCCCCTCTCAGTACTAGTTTGGTACTATTCATTCATCATTAAGTTATCAATTGGTATCAAAGCGTTCTCCAGGTCCTCTGTGCTATAAGCTTAACCACTTGAGGTAAAGATCCCAGTCTAATGATGAAGAGGGAAGGTCCAAAGTTTAACAAAGAAAATTTCAGTATATGGAAAGACAGACTGAAGATATTCATCAGAAGCATGGGTGCTCAACACTGGAGCTATGTTGAGACTATCTAAGTTTCTCCTATCGGTACCCTTACCGATGACCAAAAGAGAGAGATGCAGGAGAATGGGCAAGTCATGGAAGCCCTAATCAGTAGTTTATCTGACATTGAGTTTATTGATGTTTAGCATAAGGTAAATCCCAAAGAGGTATGGGACACTCTTGAAAATATCTATGGCGGTGATGAGCATGTAAAACAGGATAAGGAAGACAGCCTTAGAGGGAAGTTTGAAGATATGCGGATGGTTGAAGGTGAGGCCATTCAACAGTATGGAATAAGGATCAAAACCATTGTTGGAGATATCAAGAGTGTGGGTGGTAAAATAGAAGATGCCACTATTGTAAGCAAATTCCTGAGATCCCTATTGCCGGTCTATGCAATAAGGGTTGCTGCTATTCAAGAGCTGAGATCAATAGACAAAACTAAGGTATCCTTAGACTCCATCATAGCAAAGTTGATAGCCTATGAGCTAAATAGTTTTGATGGCAGTGTTCAAAAGACTGAATCAGCTTTTAAAGCTTTTGCTATACCATCCAGAAAAGGAAAAGAAGCTAGCATAGTGGTGAACCAAGACAAAGCAGAGAAATGGATGATGAGGAGATTTTGATGGCATTTGAAGCTCTCCTTGCTAGGAAACTTCCTAAAGGAACCGATAAATACAAAGGTAAGCTACCTTTGAAATGCTTTTCTTACAACTGGATAGGACATATTGCTATAAATTGTCCTAATGGTGACAATAGGGACAAACCAGAAAGGTTCAAGAAATTTAAAGGAGGAAACTAGAGAAACTATTTTGTGGTAGTTGATGAAGGTGTCACAGATGAAGAATCAGAGGATGAAGAAAATGAAGATATTGTGTTTGTTGTTGTCAAGGAAGATGTGTCAGACAAGAAGGCTCTTGTCTCTCGGTTTGATAATTCCAATGAGTGGATCATTGACAGTGGTTGTTCTCACCATATGACTGGTGACCGGAGCAAGTTTCTATCCTTGGAGGAGTATGATGGTGGTGTTGTTTGCTTTGGCAATGATGCACCATGCATGGTCAAAGGCAGAGGGTCCATCTCTCTGAATGGAAAGAGTAGTGCTGACAATGTGTATTGGGTTGATGGTCTCAGACACAACCTTCTGAGTGTTGCCCAGCTGAATGACAGTGGCCTCACTCTAAAATTCAAGAATGGAATTTGCAGAATCAAAGGAAAGAATGGTGAATTGGTGGCCACTGGCATGCAGACCAAAGGTAACCTATTTCATCTGAATGCAAATATAATTACATGTCTTATGATAAAATTTGATGATAGCTGGATATGGCATAGGAGACTCTGCCATGTAAACTTTGATAACATTGTGAAAGCTAGTAAGATCAAGGCAGTTAGAGGATTGCCGGAGCTAAGCAAACCGGATAATACCTTGTGTAGAGAGTGTCAATTGGGGAAAATGTCTTCCTCAACCTTTAAAGGTAAATCTTTCATTACTGACAACTTGCTTCATCTTGTGCATACTGATTTGTGTGGTCCCATGAAAACTAGAAGTGTGCAGGGTGATATGTACTTCATCATTCTCACTGATGACTGCTCAAGAATGATGTGGGTCACATTCTTGAAAGACAAGTCTGAAGCCTTTGTAAAGTTCAAAGCTTTTAGAGATTTAGTGGAGAAGGAAAGTGGTAAAAGGATCAAGTGCCTGAGAACTGATCAAGGAGGGGAATTCACTTCCAGTGAATTCAACAAGTACTGTGAAGAACATGGCATCAAGAGGCAATTGTCTTCCCCCCGGACTCCATAGAAAAATGGCCTAACAAAAAGGAATAACTGGACTGTGGTTGAAGCAACTAGAAACATATTGATTCAAGGAAAGGTAGCTCACGCCTTTTGGAGAGAAGCAGTGATCACTGCAGTCTACACAATGAACCGGGTACTCATCAAGAAACATAAGGAGAAAACTCCTTATGAGTATTGGACCGGTAAGACACCTGTGGTTAGCTACTTTAGAGTATTTGGTAGCAAATGTTACATCAAGAGGAGTGAACACCAGAGAAAATTTGATGCAAAATGTGATGAGGGAATATTCCTTGGATATTCCACCAAGAGCAAAGCTCTCAAGTGTTTCAATAATAGGATTCAGAGAATTATGGAAGGCATCAATGTAAGAGTTGATGAAACCTCTGAGAAAACTGAGGAAACTGGCAGTGAGAAAGCGGTAAATGAACTGATTGTAGCCTTCTAGGAACCGGTTGTCAGTCAACCGAGTACCAGTAATAGTGTTCCTACACTGACAAATGTAGATGCTGATACTGATGGAGATGAGGATGAAGAAGAAAAGCAAGAGGAATCCATCAAGACCATTCCTCGGTATGTCAAGCTGAATCATGATCCTAATCAGATCATAGGTGATAAGGATGCAAGAATCCTTACAGGAAGAAAGGTCAGAGAAAACTCATGTATGATCTCTGAACTTGAGCCTAAATCATTTAAAGAGGCACATAAAGATGAAGAATGGATCAAGGAAATGGAAGAAGAACTTGACCAGATAGAGAAAAATGGTACATGGTCTTTGGTACCTAGACCGGAACATAAAAATGTCATTGGTACCAAATGGGTCTTCAGAAATAAGCTGAATGAGGATGGCACAGTGATTAGAAACAAAGCCAGATTGGTATGCAAAGGATATGCTCAAGAAGAAGGAGAAGACTATGGAGAAACCTTTGCTCCTGTAGCCAGATTGGAAGGAGTTTGTATGCTTCTTGCATATGCAGCTTTTAAAAGCTTCAAAGTAGATCAAATGGATGTAAAATCTGCATTCCTAAATGGTGTACTTGAAGAGGAGGTGTATATAGAGCAACCAGATGGGTTTACCCTATCTGAAAATAGTGACATGGTATGTAGGCTACATAAAGCCTTATATGGGTTAAAGTAGGCACCTAGAGCATGGTATGAACACCTGCATTCCCATCTTGTGAAGATTGGATTTGAGAGAACAAGTGTAGATAGCAATATCTACTTGAAGTTTGAAGGAGATCAGATCCTAATCTATGAGGTATTTGTTGATGACATTATCTTTGGTGGAGATGATAAGATGAGTCATGAATTTGCAGATGAGAAGAAGAAAGAGTTTGGGATGTCACTCATAGGGGAGATTAAGTTCTTCATTGGACTATAGATCCAATAGATGAAGGATGGAATCTTTATCACTCAGTCCAAGTATGTCAAAGAGGTGTTGAAGACCTTTGGCATGGAAGATAGCAAACCGGTTGGTACACCGATGGTGATCGGTTGTAAACTATCCAAAGAGGATGACTCTGCATTGGTTGATGAGAAGGAATACCAATCAATGATTGGTAAGTTGCATTATGTAGTGCATAGCAGACCGGATATTGCACATGCAGTTGGCATTACTGCAAGATTCCAGAAAAGTCCAAGAGAATCCCACTTGGTTGCAGTCAAGTAGATTCTTAGGTATCTGAAAGGAACTATTGACTATGGGTTATGGTATCATACAATAATGATTTTATCCTGAAAGTGTTCACAGATGCTGATTGGGCTAGTAATGTAGATGACCGGAAGAGCACAGCCAGTGGTACATTCTTCCTTGGTGGTAGACTGGTCTCATGGATGAGTAAAAAGCAGAGTTGTATCTCTCAGTCTACAGCGGAAGTAGAGTATGTTGTAGCTTTCATGAATTGCACTCAGACAATTTGGATGAAGCATGTATTGAATGGCTTCAAAGTTCCTATATCTGAACTGGTAAGTATATTTTGTGACAACACTAGTGCAATTAATATCTCCAAGAATCTGGTTTTACATTCTAGAACCAAGCACTTTGAGCTTAAGTATCATTTCTTGAGGGAAAAGGTTCAAAACAAAGAGATTGCACTAGAGCATGTTTCCAGTAAGGAGCAGTTAGCAGACATATTCACCAAGCCTCTCCCAAAGACTACATTCATATACTTAAGAGGTGAATTAGGGGTACTGCCCCTTCAGGAGGTGAACTAAAAGCATATGCTCCACATCAGTCAGGTATTGCATAGTCAAATTTATTTTGGATTGATGTGTTGAAGGATGCAACTCCTCAGGGGGAGCAACATAATGGAATAGGGTAGCTTGTGCCTCCACTTTGGCATTGTTGTCAAAGGGGGAGAAGATGTGAAGCAGAGAAGATATCTGCAGCAATTGGGGTAGAAGATGTGAAGCAGAGAGATATCTTTGTATATTGCCATCAATGCCAGAGGGGGAGATTGTTGGCATTATGTAAACCAGTATGAGTACATAATGACATTGTATGTTGTCATTGATGTCAATATGATGAAGAAGTGTGAACTGGCATATGTGAGAACTAGTATAACACTATGAACCAACATTTGTGCCAAAGTGAAGCGGTGTGCTTGTTCATAATGAACCAGCATATAGTTATGGGAACCGGTATATGGAAGTATTGTATGACTACCGGTTGGTAGTCTCAATTTTAGGGTTTCCGGTTGATGTGCTTCAAGCCAGTGTGGCTCAACCGATGATATTGTGTGATGAGTTAGCATTGTAAAGAAGAATATATCATGTTGCCATGCAAGCCTCTGTGTGTGAAGGATTTTGCATGAGGGAGATTGTTCCTATCTACCTTGGGAATGTGCGAAGTCTGTAAAACGGTGATAACAAGTGATGGGTTATCAGCCGCCATAAAATCGGTGGAAATGGATGATGGAGAATGTCTTGAGTTTGGATCAAGATCTACTACATTTAATGCAGTGTGCTCAATAGTCAGGATTGAACCATTTGAATTCCTTAACCTAATAGATTTAGGGTTTAGGGTTTATGCTACCAACCTATTTGTTTTCCTATAAGGTCGATGTTGTGTCTCTTTCTGAGGTTGTTGGAAAAATTTGTGTGTGTGTATCCAAGAGAAGGGATACATGATTCTTGCCAGACCAAAAGGAGAGAAGTGATACCTGCAGAGTGTAAGTGCAGAAGGTGAAGAGGAGCCTAAGTGGATCTGTATTAGCATTGAGTGTTGCTAATAGATCATTGTAATACCTGTTGATCTCTAACCACCTCAACAATTGGAAAATCCCTTAATAGGGTAGCCTTAACCGGCTTGCTGAAAATCCTTTAACAGGGTAACTCAGAGCTACTGAGTTCAAAATCCTTTAGCTATTGAGTTCTTGAAATCCTCTGACAAGGTAACCTTTAACGAGGTTTAACCCTTAACCAGGTATTGTAGCCATCCCTTAACCGAGTGATCTCTAATAGGATCTATTCCTAGCAAAACCTTTTGTAATGTCTCTAACCGGACAAGGCTCCTAACAGAGCGGACTTCTAAAGAGTTCAAAAATAGCTTGTGGGTATTCATCCCCACTATGGTTTTTCCCAGTTGGGTTTCCACATGAAAAATATGTGTGTCATGTGTGATGCTTTGCTATTGTTTGTCAAGCATATGATGGTTCTGTGTTTTATGCCTGTCAATAAAACATGTTGAACTAGCTGTTATTATGATCTAATGATAGATTACCTATTTATGCATAAGGGTAAAATGGTAGTGTAGTCTCGAGTTGAGTGAAAAGCTAAGTAAGTAACCAGTTAATGCTTTCTCAGACATTCTTATCTTTACCGGTTGCACTCAGTTTCAAACCGGTGTCACTGTCTGCCAGTCATTTGAAGTGTCTGTTGTCAAACCGGTTTTGGACTATATTTTTGTCTGTATTGATTCACCTCCACCTCTCAGTACCAGTTTGGTACTATTTGTTCATCATTAAGTTATCAAGATAAACATCACCAATGTGCCTTTGATCATCTCAAGGCATATCAACAAAGAATGTGCAGAAGTTACAATCACAAGGTCATCCCAAGGGCCTTCAAAATCGATGATCTAGTCCTAAAAGAAAATCCCAAAAATTTGCAAGATCGGGAAAAGAAGGGGAAATTTAAACGTAACTGGTTGGGATATTTTGTCATCATGTCAGCTTATGGATCAGGACAATATCTGTTATCAACTTCAGAAGGGGATGTGCTTGACGAACCAACCAACAACATCTATCTGAAGAAGTTATATACTTGAGTCGTCCAATGCACGGATCAATAAAAAAAAAAAAAAAGATGAAAAAAAGGGTATCAAAAAGCGTCACTAGGGTGAAAACATGCCAAACAGGCGCTCTGTGACATAAAAAAAATAAAAAAATCAGAAAATACAAAAAAATAAAAAAACTAATCAAAAAGTGCGATAAAAATAAATGTTGAAAACTTGGCAATAAGAGCCATTTGTGAGAGAACAACTCCTCTATCTATCAATACTCGCATCATATCTTTGATCCATCTAATCTAGGGCCATAGGCACTACAAAACACTCCCACTAATGCTTATCAATCCTGGACATACTTATCGTAGTCATTATCCTTGATTATCTAAATAGTTATTCGTATCATATCCCACCATGGCTTGGTGCTCAATGTAAGTATCCATATCAAAAAAGTATCGACAGCAAGGGGCAAAATCCTGACCTCGCTGGGGGAATTTTGCCTTAAGGGTTTTTAGGCATCAAACCAAACACGTAGAAAAACAACAAAGAAAGAAGGCTAGACATCAAGTAATTGAACTGACTTGAATTGAACAAAAGATCTATTTGCAAGATGTTTTATTTGACAAGAATGCATTTACAATAGCATACATGCTCACTTCTAGTTGTTAATTTTAGCTTATCATATCTCCCAAGTGACTCAATGATGTCTCAATGACTAGAGAATCAAGGAAGGAATGTGATGTTTTCTTTGTCTATTGTTTGGGAGTGAAGTCTTCTACTACGCAAATTTGTCTTATGATGTGATCGGGTAACATATCTCTGAAGACATTTCGAATTTGTATAGGACAAAGGTTAACTCTTGTCTATTTTACGCAAGCAACACTCAAGTCATCTTGGTTCAATTATACCTCGATGCTTGTGTCATCTTGTAATATCAAAATCCATGTAAGTTATACTTAGGTCATTATGGTTTAATTATACCATGACGCTTGTATCAACTTTCAACAAATCAAGGCCCGATGATGAAAACAAGGGAAGCACTAGCACTTTGATCAAAAAAGATGGAAAATTTTGGGAACAAGAATGCATTAGTATCATTTCATTATCATTATCACCTTAATCTTGCATTAGGTTGCATATCATTTTAATCTTGTATTTGTATCATTTCATTATCATCTTAATCTTGCATTAGGTTGCATATCATTTTAGTATCATTGTCATCTTAAAAATGCATTAGGTTGCACATTATTGTCATTTTAATCAGGCATGTAGTTGCATTCTCACTATCATTGTTATATTAAGATTGCATTAGGTTTCATATCATTATCATTATCATCATACATCTCATTTCAAAGATATATCTCACATCATACATCTCATTTTCAAGATACATCTCATCATCATCATCTAGTCACATTCATCATTGCATCCCTCACATGCATATCTATCACATCATCATGGAATATTTCTTCACTTTCCTATCATCATCATTCATCCAACTCACATCTATCATGCCTTATACAGGATGTATATTTCCTGAAACCAGACATTCTGATCAAGGCTTATATAGGATATATCATTCCTAAAACCAGATGTTTTGATCATCTTTGTCTTATACAGGAGGTGTCATTCCTAAAACCAGACTTAATCTCAATCTGATCAATCTTATCAATCCAATCAATCTAATAAATCTTGTCAAACCCATGCATGTCATCAACTATCCACTATTCTATCTTTCAAATAGCTTTCTTCTTCTTTTGAGAGATCATTCATGCCTTTAGTACATGAATGATCTCCCGAGGGGGCATTAACATATTGAATCTTCATATCAATTTCATATCAGTCTCATATCAACACCAGCTTCATATCAACTTTTTATATCAAATCAATTCTTCATATCTGGGGAATCATATCGAATCTTGACATCAATTTCATATGTCTAATATCGACACTAGCTTTATATCAACTTTCCATATCAAATTAGTTCTTCATATCTAGGGCTTCATATCAACAAGGGGCATTATCATATCAAATCTCCATATTAGTCTCATATCAGCTCCATATTGACCAATCAATTCCATATCAGCGTATCATATTGAAATGCTATCAGTCTCATATCACCTTCATATCGATAGAATCATTTCAGCGTATCATATCGAAATCAATTTTTCATATTCAAGAAATCATATCGACAATTTTGGCGACAACATCATATCAAAAAAAATTGACGACAAATTGAGCATTTTTCTTTGAATCAACATGTGGTTACATGTTGACTGAAAGAGGGGCAAAATATAGACACCTAAAAGTTGCACAACAAATTAAGTGAATTTTATTCATTTAATTATCCCGAATTCTTCCAATTAATTAAATTAATATTGAATTAATATCCATATTCTTCTAATTAGCCTATTAATCAAAATAAAGATTTGATTAATATTTTCCTTCTTCTATCTAAGCCATTTAATTAAATTCACATTTAATTAAAAATCTCCATTTATCCCCTTTTCCCTTTTAATTAAATCCACATTTAATTAAAATCCCCTTTGCAAATAAATAAATAAAAAATTATTTATAAATCCCCCCACTTACAAATATTCAAAATTCACATTTAAATAAATCAATATTGTTTAAATCTATCAAATGCAAGTTGCAACCAATAATTGAAATAAATCAATTTTATTTTACTTAAATCCTATTTTCCCTCACCCACTTGTAAAATCCTACATCTCCCACTTGCCTTCTAATTATCCTTCTAAAAACCTCCTAATCCCATCCTAATCTTGTCCTTTCCCTAAATTTTATGAGGGCACTTCTCAAGTTTGGAAGAAAGTTTTCTAAATGCACTAAAGACTTTATCTCTTCAACAAGTTAACTTGTTGAGTTCCCCAAATTTGGAAGGACTCTTAGAAATTTGTCCCCCAAAGTCCTATTAACCATTAATGGTTAATTCAACCTCTCCTCATGGTTAGAGACTTTCTCTCTAACTTAACCCTCATCTAAACCAAGGGTCTCATCAAGCACTCATGGCTTTGACCCTAGTTATCCTATTAACCCTTGCACAAGAATTTATCCCTTGGGTAAATGCTTTATCCATTGGTTATCCACTAACCCAGCCATAACCTTACCTCCTAAGGTAACCGCCATATTTCCTTAGGAATTTAGTGCCTCTTACATCTCCTCTCAAGCCCTCTCAAGGTGACATTCGTCAACTTGGGATTGGATTGAATCCCTCAAATGGATTGACGAATTTCAATCCTAGCCCTTGTTGAGATTGCTCAATCTCAACCATCCATTTCTCTATTTTCCATATAAATAGAGCCCATTCCTTCTTCAAAAGAATCTAATCTCCATGTGCATCTAAATTATAGTCATTTTGTGGGTTAAGGAGATCATTCAAGTCATCTTCAAGCATTAGCATCAGCATTATAGCATTTAGCATTTACATCATGTTTTAGGACATCATCTAGTTTAAATGCATATATTTTCATAGCTTAATTAACTCATCTAGTATCATTTAATCTTAAATTTGGAATCAATCTAGTTTCATTATCTTCATCATATTGAGAATTTAGTCTTGCATCTTGCATCCTATCTCTCATCCATCATCTTAGCATTCATTAGGATCTTAGTTGCATCCATTTTGATCCTAGAAGCATTTAAATCTCATTCTCTAGGTTGTCATCAAAGAGATCAAGTTCTCTTCCATGTGAGGGTCACCTTGAATCTTGAGGATCTTTAGAGATAGAGGGGCATGGAACGATTTAAAAGAGTTTAGATTCACTAACTTGTTTTATTGATTTCTAACCTCTAATGCAATATTCCATTTGTGTGTTTGAGTTATTTTCCTTGCAATGCAGGTTGATCCCACATTTCCAGCACACACTATCAATTTTCTCATCGTTGTTATTGTTGCAGTTTATCAGATTTGTATTTATGATTAAGTTTGTTGATCTAGTGAAAACTGATTCACCCCCCCTCTTAGTTTTCCTTCATTATTGTTGGCAACATTTGGTATTTGAGCTATCTCCTCCAGAAGAATCTTAATCGCTTGAGGAGATCCGGGATGGCTACCGAAACTAGAGGAGTTACCTTTAAGAAGGGGACTCTAAGATTTGATGGAGGTAACTATGCTATATGGAAGAACCGGATGGAAGTGCACTTGAGATGTCTTGGAGAAGATTACTGGAAAATTACAAAGAATGCCTATTCTACTCCTCTGAATTGACCGGTTACAGCTGATGAGATCAAGGAAGTTGAACATAACATTAGAGCGAAGGAAGCATTGTTGAGTGCCCTGACTGATTCAGAGATGACAAATATAATGGGACTTCAAACCATGCATGATATCTAGGAGAAGCTTGAAATCCTGTATGAAGGAGATAAACAAGTCAAAGTTGCTAAGTTGCAGAGTTTGAAAGGGAAATATGAGATGCTGAAGATAGGAGAAGATGAGAATATAAATACCTTAATGGCCAAGGTGAATGATCTTGTCCTGGGTATCAAATGTGTCAGTGGAACCCTTGAAGAAGATGAAATTGTTGCTAAGGTGCTGAGATCTTTGCCTCTTTCTTATAAACATAAGGTAGCTTCTATTGATGAGATCTAGAGTGTGACTATAGTAACAAGAGATATGTTGGTTGGAAAGATTGTTGTATTTGAGCTAAGTGAATTTGGTGAATCACATCAAAAGTCTGAGACAACATTTATAGCATCTGTATTCAAAAAGAAGAAGTATGATCCTGAAGAATGAAAAATATCCAGATATGAAAGAGAAAGGAGAGAGGTGGAAGAGAAAGAAAGAGAACTGGATGAGATTTAAGCATTGATTGCTTGAAGATTGCCTAAAGGAGCGGGCAAGTATGATGGAAAATGTCCCTTGAAATGTTTCTCTTGCAATAAGGTAGGACATTTTGCTTCTAGGTGCTCGAAGAGAATGGCTAAATATGATAGGAATGATAAATTTGATAAGCATGAAATAACTGATAGATATGAGAATGAGAAGTATGATAATCCTTACAAGTCTAACCAGAAGTATAAGCATTAGAAGAACTACTATTATGTTGTTGATGAAGGTGTTACAAATAAAGAATCAGAAGGAGATGAAGTTTTGTTTCTTGCCATTAAAGAAGATGGAAAGGTACCTGTTGATTCCACTAGCTGCACTATTGAGGAGAAAGCTTTGGCTACTAAAGTTGAGGAAAAAGATGAATGGGTGATTGATAATGGTTGTTCACATCATATGATCAGTGATAAAAGTAAATTCGTGAGTATGGAAAGGTATGATGGTGGAATAGTGAGATTTGGAGATGACAAAGCCTGTGTGATCTGTGGTAGAGGTTCTATTTCCTTTGATAGTAAGCATAACACTGATGATGTTCTATTTGTTGAAGGTTTGAAGCATAATCTTTTGAGTGTTGGACAAATGGTTGACAAAGGTTATGATTTACAATTCAAGAATGGTAAATGCAAGATCCTAAATGCCTCCGGTATATAGATTGCATCTGGAACTAAGACTGGAGGTAATATTTTTTATTTGAATGCTGGTGAGAAAAGTTGCTTGATTTCTCAGATTGATGAAAGTTAGTTGTGGATAGGAGAATGTGTCATGTTAATTTTGATTCAATGAATAAGATCAGTTCTACTCAAGGTTTTTAGAGATCTGATTAAGATTGTTAAACCTACTAGTCCAGTATATAAAGAATTTCAATTGAATAAGAAAACAAGAATTTATTTCAAGAGTAAGCAATATACATCTGAAGGATTTCTAGATCTTGTGCATACTGAACTATGTGGACCTACAAATGTTAGAAGTGTGCAGGGAGACAAATATTTTATGTTGTTAATTGATGATTATTCCAGGATGATGTGGGTTGTCTTTTTGAAGGATAAATATGAAGCATTAGAAAAATTCAAGATATTCAAAGCAAATGTTGAAACTGGGTCCATATTGAAGGTGAAATGTCTGAGATCTGATAGAGGAGGAAAATTTTGTTCTAGTGAGTTTGATTCATTCTGTTAGAAGCATGGGATTAGAAGGCAATTATCTTCTCCTAGAACCCCTCAGCAGAATGGAGTTGTTGAAAGGAAGAACAATTGCTTTGGATGCTGCAAGGACTATTCTGATTAAAGGGAATGTTCCGAAGATCTATTGGAGAGAAGATATTAGTACAGTTGTTTACACATTCAAATGATTTAATATTAAAGGTAATATTGGTAAGACTCCTTATGAGCTATGGTTTGGTCCTTTTCCTATTGTAAGATATTTGAGAATATTTGGTAGCAAATTTTATATTGAGAGAGATGATGACATACAAAATTTTGATGCAAGAAGTGATGAAGGAATTTTCTTGGGATATTCAACAAAGAGAAAATCCTACCACTGCTACAATAAGAGACTGAGAAAGATAGTGGAAAGTGCAAATGTGAAGGTGGGTGAGAACCTTGGAAAAGAAATAAGAGCTTGTGGATATGATGATGGTCAACACATTGTTCTGAATCATATTCAAATTGAAGAATCAAAGCAAAATGATCTGATAGAGACAGTTAATCTAGATGTTGCTGCTACCAGTGGAGAAGTGCAGGAACCTGAAAAATTAGAATAATCAAAAGACTCTAAGGTATGTAAGATTGAATCATTCAGAAAATAAAATTATTGGTGATAAAAATAAAGGTGTGATGACTAGAAGAAGGCTAGCTGCTAAAGAGGTATGTTTGATTTCTAAAACTGAACCTAAAGATGAAAATTAGAAGAGAGCTATGGAAGAACAATTAGATTAGATTGAAAAGAATAACACCTGGGAGCTTGTGCCTAGACCTAAAGATAAGAATGTTATTGGTACTAAATGGGTATTCAGGAATAAATTGAATGAAGTTGGTGAAGTTGTGAGAAATAAAGAAAGACTGGTATGCAAAGGATATTCACAAAAAGAAGGGATTGATTATGAGGAAAAAATTTCTCCGGTAGCTAGACTTGAAATTGTTAGACTATTCATTGCATATGTTGCCCATAAAGATTTTAAAGTGTATCATATGGATGTCAATTCGGCTTTTTCTAAATGGTGATTTTGAGGAAGAAGTCTAAATTTAGCAACGTGGTGGATTTTTCATTATCAGATGATGGAGACATGGTATGTAAATTGAACAAATCTCTTTATGGATTGAAACAAGCCCCTATAGCTTGGTATGCTAGATTGGATAAGTATTTGCTAAAATTTGGATTTAATAAAGGGACAACTGATAGAAATTTGTATTTTTAGATTGATAATGATAACATTTTGATTGTTGAAGTCTTTGTTGATGATATTATCTTTGGAGGAGATGATGACTTGAGCATGAAGTTTGTTGGTGATATGCATAAGGAATTTGAGATGTCTATGATAGGAGAGATGATATTTTTCTTCAGTTTGCAGATTTCACAGACTGGAAAAGGTATTTTATATCTCAAACTAAATATGTGAAGGAATTACTAAAGAAGGGTAAGTGCACCAAGATGATGAACAAAAAAGTGGCCACATTGCCAAAAAAAAAAAAAAATTCATAACCTGTGCGGGTTCTGAAAATTCAAAAACATGCTAGGCTTGGTAACAATTTAAAAAACAAAAAGTTCCTCAAAACCCATATACGGGTTTTGAGAAAATTTTGACTTTTTATTAAAAAACAAAAAGTTCCTCAAAACCCATATGGGTTTTGAGGAACATTTTGTTTTTTAATAAAAAGTCAAAATTTTCTCAAAACCCGTACGGGTTTTGAGAAACATTATTTTTTTTGTGTAGGCCACAGGTTTTGGCCATTTTCAATGCCAAAACTCATGGAACAGCAGCAAGAGAAAGCCTAAAATCAATAGAACCCACATGAGTTTGTAATTATTTTGGATTTTCCCAACATTGAGAGCAATTTTCAACAATGGCACCTCGTCAAATAGGTAGATTTGATCGGTTTGATTATTTTTGTTTGCATTTTAATTGAAGTAGGGTTTTTTAATTGATTTAAGTTTTTTTTATTAATTTGATGTCAAATTCTTCAAGCAATCCCCAAAAATGAAATAGACAGCAAAGACCTCCTCCTGCACAAGCAACACAAGCAAACCCTGTAAACATTGCACACGAGAAACAAGAAAACCCTCAAGATGTTGCTCCACAACCACAAAATCCTCAAAATTTTGCTCCTCAACAACCACTACCACCCCAAAACCCTCCACGTCCTCCATTAGATCATGTAGATGCCACACAAGAGGATCTCATCAAATTCCTGACACAAAATAGTGCCAAAATTTCTATATTGGTGAATAGGTTGAGGTCCTCTAGGCTTGAGCACTAGTCAACCCTCGCCAGAACACTAGAAACAACGACCAATAGTGCAAATGAGGTATCTAGGGAGATTATGAAATAGGGTTCATGGAGGGCTAAATGTCAAACATTTTATGTGGATGGGTTGTCATATGATCAAGTGAATAAGAAGGGCATAGTTAAAGCTGACATATGTGCTCTTTTCACCGATCCTATTACTAGTAACATCCTAGAACTAAATACGACTCGGTTTCCTATACATTGGTGTGTTCATGCTAGGCTGAAAGAAGATTTTTGGGATAGGTGGTATATGGTCTTTGACCAACCACCTTGTAGTAATTGGGAGGTGCCTCTATATTTTTTGAGAAAGTTGTATTATGAATTTATCCTCGATGAGAAGCTGAATTACTTTGACATTCAGCAATTTCAGAGTAGAGGGAGAGGCTCTGCATAGGATAGACCTAGGGCCCATAGGGTGGTAGAGCCACAACATAAGAGGCGTGCAAATCCTTAACCCATGGTTCATGTCACTGTCCCTATATCCTTGAAGGAGTCTATGGAATTACAGACTTTTTAGGTAGTTGCATCATTGACTGATGTCATTGTTCATCATAGCACACAGTTGGTCAGAGCAGAGGATGTACTAGCACTTATGGCACTTCCTTCATCAGTGGCACCTCCTTCATCAAAAATACCTTCATCAATGACACCTCCTTCATCAGTGTCACCTCATGCATCATTTGGCACGAGCCAACCCATTCAACATATGTGCCCCACCTGCCAGGGTGTATGTTCTAGTGTAGACACTGACACGGACGAGGATGGTTCAACATCTCATTCGTGTACATGTTGTGGGAGTAGATTCCATGCTTCCACTACATGGGATGTGGCCCTCACCAACGACCTAATCAATATGTTTTACCCTATCTATCATACATAGGTGCGTTAATTCTGTTTATGACATGTTATCAATTAAGAGAGTAAATCTTATAAAAGAAATGAATTTTTATTTTTAGAACAATTTAAAGTGACATATAAATAAAATGCATTGCAGGGTGCAGCAGGTGGTGGGAGTACCACATACTTTTCAGTCGACTCCATAGTCATGAGTAGTTTTGCCACTAGAGGTAAAGATTTGTAAATTTGTTAAAAATATAATAATACATTGGTTTCAAAATATCTTTTGTTAATTATGTGTATCATTACTTGGTGTTTTATAGGGCTTATCAAGGGCTGAGATGTCCCAACTTGATGATATCATGCTTTTGGCCATTTAATTTGGCCAAGATAGCTATGTGGTACCATTTAGATTTATATATTTTTTACTTAAGTGATATATTAAATACATGCTCTTTTCCCTTATGTTAATTTTTTTCTATTAGTTTACCCCGCCTACCTCAAGGACATCTTGTGTGAGAAAGCCATCCTCTAGCACTCCAAGGCAGAAAAACATATCCTCTCGGACACCCAAATGACAGAAGGTAATTCAGTACAATTTGAATTTAGTTGTTGAAATGTATTATGATTAAACATGTATATGTAAATATTTATAAATGCACTTAATTTATTTGTTCTATATACAGAAACATATGGGGTTTACAAAATTAATGAATGCACCTAATGTCGATGAGGTTCAGTAGAGGGAAGAGGTGATATCTTCATATTCACTTTGGATTGCATTATTTCTTGTTTGAAATAACTAAATCCTTTTATGTCTATATCATATTTTATCATTTTTCATATAGGAAATGGTAATAGCTGCATCAGATTCGACTAGGCTTCCTAAGGTTATACGTGAACTATACGAGGCTTCAGTGTGCATTTGTTCTACATATGTTAAAAATATTTGTTCTATCTAGTTTGTCAAAAACTTTATGTTATTAACTTGTATAATTGTCTTTAACCTATTACAAGCCCCTTCCAAACTTCCTACTGATGTTCTACCATTCCATTTCAGTAGAAGTCCTATAGGTATAATATGGGATCCAACATGACCAAGGGAAAAGGTATGTCTATCTTAGATCAACTCATTTTCACTAAGTGCACAACGGAGTTGAAACCCTCTAGTAAACTCCTTTTGGATCACTTACCATGGATATAGGAAATGGTCATAACTGATTAATTTGTGACTTTGCATCCTACAACCACAACACATCCATCTCAGGCTCCAGTATGATTTAGTTTTTTAGTCTATTCATTTTTAGTTATTATCTGTTATTTGACATATATGTTATTAACATGTATTAATATTGTTTTACCAGTTACAACCCCCTTCAGGATATCCCACGGATCCTCAACCTCACCCAATTGCAGAAGACAGAGATGAGGTAATCAACATTTCAACTTCAAACAATTTAGAGTTCAGTGTTTAGTTATTTTAATTTTATATTGAGAAAATGTATCTGATTCAACATTTGAATTGTCCTTTTGAAGCCATCTGCAAAGCCACGTACTACTTCAAAGAGGCTCGATTTTGATGATCAGCCACAACCATAATACCGATAGAGACATATAGTTATAGTTATGGTCATTGAAGAACCATTTTTTTTTATATATTCGACATTTGTGTATGTATATATCGACTTTGATAGACATGGTACATGCCACATTTTTGTAACTATTATTGATTTGGCATCTATTATATTTTTTGATATGTACATGATTATTGTTCATTTTGATATATATGAAACTTGATATTCGATCCAATTTGTTCATTTATATATATGGAACTTGATATTCTTGAAGCTTGGTTATTTTCTATTGAAATATGATCAAACTTGTTCATTGTGTATATGTCTTGAAATGTGATCCAATTTTTTCATTACTTGTAACTCATATGGCATATACTTTAAAACTATCTATTGCTCATATTGTGTATACCCAAGTACCGACACTGGTAATGCTGATATTGTATATTTTGATTGAGTGATTTTTCTTTGAGTCCTTCATGCATGAAGAGATTGAAGTGAAGTTATTATTTCATAAAAACATGCTTATGGAGCGAAGTTCATCATTTCAAGAATCAATTAAGACAATATTTGAGCACACAAAGTAGCTTTGAAATTTATCTAAGGATGAGTCGACTTAGGTAGGGTTTCCATTTAAAATTTATTCCTTAACAAGTCGGCCTTAGGGTAAGAGACACATCTATTCATCCAAATCACCTATTAAAGAAAAGTTGAAGCAATCATTTTAACATCAAATCAAACCAATTATCTCTTCTTTCATCAAAAACCATCAAAAATTGTTAGTGAGAGGTGGCAAAATAGTGCATCTTTTGTTCTTCTCATCGTGGGAACACACCGCCAGTGCAAATGCGTCTGGATGGTCAGTTTTACACTAGGTGTGCCCTTGTCTTTCTCCCCAAGACGTCTGATCATTCTGAGCCACCTCGTAGCGACATTTTCCCTTGACCACTCAGAATGGAAAAAATGGTCAAACTTTGACGTTGTGTAACTTGGAGACTGTGGCACTTATGGATGATCCATGTGAACCTATGGGGTCATGTTGTCATTTCCTCTCTCAATTTCTAACAACTCAATTTCATTTTTTTGTGGTGAGATTTTTTTGTCTCATCAAAAACCGTCAAAAACTGTTAGTGAGAGGTGGCAAAATAGTGCATCTTTCATTCTTCTCATCATGGAAATGAACCGTTAGTGTGAGCACATCTAGGTGGTCAGGTTTACACTAGGTGTTCCCTTGTCTTTCTCCCCAAGACGTCTGATCATTCTGAACCACGTCATAGCGATGTTTTCCCTTGAGCGCTCAAAGTGGAAAAAATGGTCAAACTTTGACGTCGTGTAACTCAGAGACCGTGGCACTTATGGACAATCCATGTGAAACTATGGAGTCATTTTGTCACTACCTAAAAAATCCTCTCTCGGTTTTGGACAACTCGATTCTTTTTTCTTGTGGTGAGATTTTTTTTGTCGCATAAAAAACCGTCAGTGAGAGGTGGCAAAATAGTGCATCTTTTGTTTTTCTTGTCATGGGAACAAACAATCAGCATGAGCACATCTGAGTGGCTGATTTTATGCTAGGTGTGTCATTTTCTTGCTCCCCAAGATGTCCAATCATTCCAAACCACCTCGTAGCGACATTTTCCCTTGAGCGCTTAAAGTGGAAAAAATGGTCAAACTTTTACGTCGCGTAACTTGGAGACCATGGTAGTTATGGACAATCCATTTGAACCTATGTGGTCATGTTGTCTCTGCCTAAAAAGGCCTCTCTTGATTTTGGACAACTCGATTCCATTTTCTTGTGGTGATATTTTTTCTATCGCATCAAAAACTGCCAGTGAGAGGTGGCAAAATAGTGCATCTTTCATTCTGCTCATTGTGGGAATGATCCATCAACACGAGTGCATCTGGGTGGTTGGGTTTATGCTAGGTGTGCCATTGTCTTTCTCCCAAGGATGTCCAATCATTTTGATCCACCTCGTAGTGAGGTTTTCTCTTGAGTGCTCAAAGTGGAAAAAATGGTCAAACTTTGACGTCGCGTAACTCGAAGACCGTGGCACTTATGGATGATCTGTTTGAACCTATGGGGTCATGTTGTCACTGCCTAAAAAATACTCTCTTGGTTTTAGACAACTTGATTATTTTTACTTGTGGTGAGATTTTTTCTATCGCATCAAAAATTGTTAGTGAGAGGTGGCAAAATAGTGTATCTTTCGTTCTGCTTGTCGTGGGAATGAATCGTCAATGCGAGGGCGTCCGGGTGGCTAGTTTTATGCTAGGTGTTCCCTTGTCTTTCTCCCCAAGATGTTTGATCATTCGGAGCCACCTCGTAGCAACGTTTTCCCTTGAGCACTCAAAGTGGAAAAAATGATCAAACTTTGATGTCACATAACTTGGAGAATGTGGAACTTATGGACAATCCATTTGAACCTATGGGGTCATGGTTTTGCTGCCTAAAAAGGCCTCTCTTGGTTTCAGACAACTCAATTTTGTTTTCTTGTGGTGATATTTTTTTCTATCACATCAAAAACTGTCAGTGAAAGGTGGCAAAATAGTATATCTTTCATTATGCTTGTCTTGGGAACGAACTGTCTATGCGAGCGCATCTGGATGGCCGGTTTTCTCACCAATCAAACTCCAATCATCCAATACTAGGTTTCTCACCCTTTCACACCTTGTTTCAATGCACTCTCAAGGCATCACCCAACCACTCAAATGGGGTTTTCAACTTCAACGACTTAACCAAACATAACTCAGGGGTTTAACACACCTATGACACCCTGGCATAAGGTTTCACATGCCCAAGTTGACTGGTTCACTTCCCAATACACAAAACTATACTTAGGAGGCTTATTCCTACTAGCCCTTCAAATCAGGTAATTCAACAATAACTCAAAACTTTCCCTAAACACTTGGAAAAAAAATTGCATTTCAGATACCCATTTGCAAGTTATTTAACATATGTTAGAATCAAGCACATTTATTTATAATCAAATAGTATAAATTAAAAATCAAATGGTACAAATTTGGGCTCTCAAAATTTGCAAATCAGCCCCATGGGCACTTTTATATATAAAATTTTACATCTAATATAAATGATCAAGCTCATTACTATTTATATTTACAAAATTTTTCATTTAAATATACAAATTACAACTTGTTGTTGTTTTTTTATATACAAAAATTAGCATCTAGATATGCACATTACAACTAATTGTTGGTTTTTTATACAAAATTTAGCATCTAGATATGCACATTACAACTCATTGATGTTTTTATATACAAAATTTGGCATCTACATATGCACATTATAGCTCATATGCATATTACATCTCATATGCATATAGAGCACATCCAAAAAAGCGAAGTTACAACATTTCGCAAAAGATATATACAAAATTGTCAAAATTATTCTACCATATTGTACAATTATTCTTCTATATGGCCCAAAATAAATCAAGTGAACCTTCTGAATCAGCTCTAACCCTTAGTGTCTCAAGTATTGCCTCATGGTCAGATTCACAAACTTTCCACAAATCCTTGTTAAGAGGTCTACCATGATATTCAATCAAATGAATATTTGTTGCAACAAGAAGATTTGAGTAATGAAGAATATGTCTATGTGTCTCAAAGTCCTCAAACAACTAGGCATTAAAATTTTTGATAGGGTACCTACATTTTATAGAAGGATGAGTTAATGCCAAAATCAATACAATGACTACTAAATAAATGGGTTTAAGAGATCTCAATACAACTCGACACAACAATGGTACCTTCTAAGACATGTCCCTGTCACAACAATGGATCCTATTGAGTACTCAATACCCTCTCCATCAACCACTATGGAAGTCAATTCTTTTTGGCCTCAATAGGATGACACAAAAAGTAATTTGTTCTTTCTCTGTTGTTCTCATCTGCAATAACTGCATATACATGACCTGCATTTAATAGAAGGATATAAGTTAATACCAAAATCAACATAAGTTAATACTAATAAATTGAGCTTAAAATTGTAGCAAATTCCAACCCTTTACTTGGTTCAACTATGTTTGATACATGGTCAAAATCCACTAATGCTTCAATATGGTTCATTTGTAGTGCTCTAGGAAGTTGATATGTATCTAGGGTTTGCAAAGGTCTACAAGACCATTGGTCAACCCACTCTTTTGACTCACATTCATCCCACACAAAATGCATACATGAACAACAAAAGCATGCAATCTGTCTAATATAAATAACTAGGGATGTTGGATTTGAACTTCTAAATGAATGCATGTCACTTGATCCGGTAAGTGTACAATAATATAGATAGTTTTCAATGTTAGATTCATGTATTAACCAAAAATATCTAGAAACCATAGACTTAAGCACATTACCTGGTCCCATCGTAGAGTTACAACATTGCACAATTGTTTTTGCATCTATTAACATTGCACTACCTTCGTACTTCAATTCCTCTCTAGTAAGAGTTATTTTCACACATGCTCCCGCACCATCATGCTCTCCCTTTCCATGCCCTACCTCAATGAAATTCCAAAAATATTGCACACAACTTGTCACATGCATCCTAATCAACTAGTAGAACATCCTTGCATTCTTGAATTGTGCGGTGTAATTGTTCAACCATATTAAGTGTTGGTTGTATCCTATATCTCTTTCCCTTACACTATCATAGAAGACTGTAAAGCATCCTTGCACAAAATTTGAGGAATGAGTACAATCATCGATGATATAGAAGTGATATTCTCTTATAACCTTTATGTCCTCATTGGTGCTATCATGTGCATGCATGAATGCTATGTGTACAAAAATTGTAACTTGTGTAGAGTGGTAATACTTAGATTGTACTTCATTTTGTGTCTTTAGTGTATAATTCTTAGCAAAATCAACGACAGAGACAATAGTGATGAGGGGGAAAGAGTCCTTACACAACTTGAATTGCTCATCTAGCCACCTAGCTCTATGTGTGTGACCTATGTACTCATACACTAATTTCTCTTGAAACGTCTTCATAAAATCAGCTACACATATATCCCTTTTCACTAACTCACACCTCTTTAATTCTTTTCCATCTTTAACACCATATGTGACTGACTTATATTTTCTAATAGAAACTAGTTCCTTACCAATTTCATGTGTGAAATCCAGATGTCGGCATCTATGCAACTATTGCAAACTGCCACATGTAGGACAAAAACCTCTCAAACACATCATCTTATAGTAAATGCACATGTCATCTCGTCTACATAGTACACTTGAAATAAATTCTCTCAGCGACTTAGGAGGTGCTTGTAAACCATATTCCTGCAAAACATCGTTAGTGTGCAAAGTACAACATATATAGTGATAAATATCATAATGCATGGAAAATTCAATATGGACCCTACAAAAACATGTAGTACGTACATGATTAATCTTAACATAAAATGGTTTTGTCATCTCAAAAAATCTTTTAATTTTAGTCTGAGGAAAGCTTTGAAGAAACCTTTCATAAAATTGTGTTTGAGTTGTATCTAAATAGTGTTTTGGATGTGGCTCATGATTACTAATTGCAATTCGCCTTCTAACAACATCTCTTTGGTTGGGTGAAACCCTTGTGTTGTCATGCTAATATTTCTCAATTAACATTCTTAGTGCATCAACAACAACCTTTTCCTTTGTGTGGGAGTCTACCCGAGAATACCCCAAGAGAATTATTGTTAGGATCCTCGATTTTCTCTCACCTCTCTAAGGCATAGTGCAATGTGGTTCTACTTATCCTTAATAACTTGCTTGTTTTTCTTATTAAACAATATTTTTTCATTTCCTTTCCCATTATGGTTGATGCAAGGACACAATGAGTAACATTAGCATCTTTAGTGAGTGATTTCAAACCAATGGCTTGGAATGCATCAAAAAAAATTTCACAATGGTTCTTTCACTATTATTTTTAGATGTTCTTAACCCCAAAATTTTCATTGTCTCTCTAAATTTCAGATTTTTAATCATTTCAACAACTAATTGGAATCTTCCACTTTGATTTAAGTTTTCAAAATAGTTATTTCAAATTCTTCTAACCTTTCTTCTACAAGTTCTTTCGGAAATTTTATCATGCATTGGCTTCACAATATTTTCATCAATATCTATTAGGAACTTTGGTTTTCTATGAATTATTCTAAGAGGTGTTAACATTGGTGCATGCTCTTTGTTTTCATTAGGTGCATTATGTGCATTGATCACATCAAATTCAAATGGTATATCTTCTTCAATTTCATTAACATGTGCATTCACTGAACCATTTTCAAATGGTGTATGTTCATTGCATTCATTAGGTGCCTTCATCATATGCATTTTAATTGGTGTATGTTGATCATTTTGATTTGGTGCATTCATCATATCAATTTCAATTGTTGAATGTTCATCACTTTTATTAGGTACATTAGATGATGTACCTTCTCCTAATCTCCTCATACACTCCCTTTGTCTTTCCTTTGCTGCCTCTCTTTGTTCATTTGTTCCTCTCTTGTTCTTTCCCATTGTCCTACACATAACATCATGATGACAATCCACAATCAAATAGCAAAAAAATAATAAATGGTCATCATTTTGTTATAATCTAAAGTAACAATAATAAAATAACTTCAAAAAAACCAAAATAGAAGACAAATCAATCATGATAAAAGCAAAAAAAAACAAATGATCATCATTTTGTTATAATATAAAGTAAAAATGATAAATAAATTTAAAAAAATTCAATATACGAGACAAATCAATCATTTGAAAGAAAAAGTGACAAAAAAATATGAAAACCGGACTGTTACTGTCTCAGAAACTCATGTGCAAAAGCAATGGGGCCTTCAAACAACTTTCAATGCTGAGTTTTAGGCCGTTGGGACTAAAATATATTAAGATTTTCCCATAACCCGTACGGGTTATGGAAACCTTTAATGTGAATATTCACAATTTCTCATAACTTGTACGGGTTATGTAGAACTAGAAGTTTTTGCCTTAGTTCTACATAACCCGTATGAGTTATGTAGAACTAGGAACCAAATAGGAAGTGGGGAGAGAGAGAGAGAGAGAGAGAGAGAGAGAGAGAGAGAGAGAGAGAGAGAGAGAGAGAGAAGGTAGAGAGGGTGAGAATAGGATTAAGAGAAGGGAGGAAGGGAGAGAGAGCGAGAGAGATTAGGAAAATGAGAGGGGGAGAGGGAGAGGGAGAGAGAGGGATATTGGGAAAAGGAGAGGGGGATGGAGAGAGAGGGAGATTGGGAAAAGAAAGGAGAGAGAGAGAGAGAGAGAGAGAGAGAGAGAGAGAGAGAGAGAGAGAGAGAGAGAGAGAGAGAGAGAGAGAGATTGGGAAATGGAGAGGGGGAGAGAGAGAGGGAGAGAGAGAGAGAGAGAGTAGCGGAGAGGGGGTAAGAGAGAGAATAGGAGATAGGAAGAAAGGAATAGAATAGGATAAGGAGAGTGGGATGGAGAGAGAGTTAGAGACAAAGAGAGAAGCGGTTAAGTGTTAGATAAATGATTAATCCCAAAGACACTGAGAGGGGGGGTGAATCAGTGTCTAACCGATAAATAAAAGATTTAAACTTATTTATAATTCCGTAACTGATATTAATATGTTGGTAAGAAAACAATAATGCAGGAAAGAGAAATAAAGGAATCAACATCAATGCACACCATAACAAAAATATTTTGGCGAGGAAACCCAGTAAGGGAATAACCTCAGTGGGATTTGTGACCCACAATATTTATTCACTGGCCATATGAATAAATATTACTAGTACATAAGGGGCCTACACACGTAGGAAGGCCAACTACCTAGAGCTCACTACTCAACAACAAAATTGGATTCTCACTGACTACAACATCATACTGATGTAAACATAAAAATGAACTCTTACAACTTGCATCAAAATGTTGGATGAGTTCGTTGTTGTTCTTTGTCTGATACCGGTTTTGCCTCTACCAAAAACCCTAGTTGGTATGCTGCCAAATGATTCTGCTTATATAGAATAGTCTTCACTCTGCTCTGCTTCTTATTCACTCCAAAATGATATACTATATATATCTCTATCTTATCTCATATTATCACTTACTTCCTTTTAAATGACCTACAAGAGCTCATAAATATAAGATTCTTTACAATACAACATGTTGGCCATACAATTATAATTTACATTATAATTTATTTCGCATAAAAAATATTTATTGTCAAGTCGGCCTGGAACGTCGGTATAATCTTCTGCCGGTGTAAACTGGATGTCGGTGTGAATAAGCCTTGTTGTATCTTCCGATGTTGGTAGGTGAAGTCTATGGCCAGTCGATCCTATGGAACCTTGTTGCCATCAATGACAACATCCACCCTTCTCATCTGAGTGTATAATGCCAACAATCTCCCCCTTTGGCATTGATGGCAACACACGTGAGAAAAATTAAAAACTGTGAATCCAAAACTGTGAGTGCTCCCCCTGAGAAAATGATTTTTTCATCTTCTTCTGTACACTTTTCTCCATGCCTTGCTCAGTAAAGTTTTCTCACTATGCACTCCCCCTTTGACATCAATGATAGAGGATGTAAAAAGTTTTCAAAAATTTTACATAGATCCCCAAAGTCTATTGTGTACAATTTGAAAAATATCTACAAGAATTAAGTTCAGACCCTGCACGAACTTTGTACTTTCGGTAATTATTATTTTTGTTTGCCTGATCATTCCGGTAAGATAGTGCATTTTCTATTTTGGTGTTCTATCTCCTTGAATTGTAGCCTTTGATAGAGCATTCTAGTGAGTGATTAGATTGTCCAATCTTAGACCAAGCTTTTTCTTCAACTCTCTTGCTTTCATTTTTCAGTCTTCTCCTCATGTGTAGCCATCTCATGTTCTATGACTGATGTTAGTTCAGAAGAACCAATTATATTATCCACAATATCATCAATTTCCTTTTGAGTTTTTCTGATCTGATCATCAATATCTTTTATTAGTTGATGTGGTTTACAAGCTTCCCGGTATAATTCCTTATACTCCAAAATGGTAGAGTTCAATGATGGTAGCAGTGTATCAATCTATTGTGTACATTTCTTTATTGTTTTTCTAAAGAATACCTCCTTTTCTTTATCAACCTTTTCTTGAATAGTCTTCTCATTTATTTTGTCTAATGATTGAATGTTAGCAGAAACGAATTTGAAAAAATGTGTCTAATTTACCTATCGAGCCAATAATATGATATACCTTGCACTCTAGTGCAATCATTTGCAAAATTGGTAGAGAACCATTGATAGTCTTAAATGCTAAGGAATTACACTCCGTTGGTTTTGTGTGGGGGAAAAAGCAAGACTAGGCTAACATGTCCTAATCCTACCTTTTGACACACATTACGGAATACAAAAGAGCCTAGAGGTATCGCACAATTGGCTACTTCTTTTTGGTGAAAGAGAGAGCCACGGGCTACCTATTAGGGTTTCTATTCCTTTGTTGTAATTGAAAGGTAAGATTATGCAAGTTCAATTCCTAACCCCAAAATGCAAGTATGAACTAATAACAAGATTGCAGAATTGAACTTAAACAATGGAAAGCTGCAAACATAAGGACAAGACAAGAATGCAGATGTGTACCTGGAGTCAAAATCTGAGTGAAAATGTTCGGGATGGGGGCGCGGGCGACACTGTCCTGATTTTGTTCCTGAAACTGCACCTGAAACTGCCACTTTGCAACCTGGAAAACTGTCGGAACTGCCAAAACTTACTGTCTGTCAGGAGGACCAGGGCGCCCAGCGCCCCTATCCCAGGGACCAGGGCACCTAGCGCCCCTATCCTAGTAGGACCAGGGTGCCCCATGCCCCTATCCTAGTCTTTTGCTCTAAAACTTGGTGTATGGTTTAGTCTCTGTCTGCTTCTTTTGGATCTGCAACTTGCGGCGTCATCTGAATCCCGAAATCTGCACTTATATCTGAAAAGGTGTTTGGGCGGCTATATAAGGTTTTGCCTTAGTCAAATCCCCACTTTGGTGATTTCCACCTCCATGAATAGCCAAGTTGTATTGTAAAAGTAGTGTGTGTGTAGACCTTGTGTGTGTGCAAGATCTAAAATGCAATTAAGCAAACTAGAGCAACCTAGAAAGTAAACCCTAATTGCTTGTAAATGACAATGTAAATGCTCCAAATCAAGATGTAGAGTGATCTAAAGCATGAATACAAATGATGTAAGAAAGCTTATGCAAAGACATGAAAACAACATGAAATCATACCCAACCCTAAGGGGGGGGGATACAAGCCAATCTTCAGTCGGTGATCCCTTATTGCTCTTCAATGCCTTCAAAGCCCTAAATGAATGAAATTGATGGATGCTTGATGGATGGATGTTGAGTGTTGTTGAAGTCTTCAAAGATCTGCTCTTTCATGGCATAGAAGGTCCTGAAAACAAAATTCTGATCCTTTCCAATGAAGAAAGAGAGCTCTTATGTATGAAACCCTAGGTCTTAATTCCAACTTTTGGCCGACCTAGAGATTGAGTATCCCACCAATTTCTTGGGGTTAAGCTTTATTTTATGATTGGATCGCGCTCCTAAAATTTTGGGAAAAATGTCCAGGACCGTGTGCACTCCGGGCACCATAGTCCCAGCAACTTTTCACCAAATTTTCAAGGCCATCAGATATGATGATTTCAAGATGTTTTGACCCCCGAAATCAAGCCCCCAAGTTCAAAAGAAGGCCTAATTAGGGTTTTTGATTAGATGATGTATTGGAGGAATAAAATGAAAAGGGGCACACTTTAATGAAAGGGCCCACCTTTATGATGTGGAGGATGATGAAATAGGACATTAGACCTAATTAATTTGATTAATTAAGTGCTAAAGGGGAAATGCAATGCAAAATGCAAACTGCACCAAGGCGGGTGCTAAGCTAGGTGTGAAATTGTACTGCTTTAGCAAGTGCATACAATTTACGATGCTACATTTAGCCCCCACTTTAGCGGTCATATGAGTACTACATGCATATGCAAGCTAAAGTATAGGAAAGTAAACATTATTTGAAAAAGGATATATCCATAAGTTCGTCGAACGAAGCCCACAGCGGTATCTGCAGTACACAGTTAGGAACCGCACCCTACAAAACACACGTTAGATCACAAAATCACCTAATGCTTACTAAGGAAAGTGATGAAATTTGTGAGTAGCTATATGCCCCCCCTGTTTTGGCTTGCTTATTAGGGAGGTGAAACAGGGTAGCATGTTTACTTACAACAAATTGTGTGAACGATTATTGATGAGAGATGTTCACTACAAAGGCTTCATCAGAGCACATTTTGGAACATCAAGGGAGTAAGGGAACGAAAATATGATTCCTACGCAACAAACAGTTTGAAAATCGCATCTCCCAAACTCAAGTTATGATGAAATGAGTGATTTAGGGAAAATTAGGGTTTTGAAAGTAAAGGTAAAGGAATGAAAGTATATACCTTGAAAGTGACTATTACATTTGTCACTTTGTTGATTCTAAGTATTGTTCATTGTAGTGGAGCCCACATAGCCATCATCATGCCTTCACAATGACTGGAGCATCCCGCGAGGATTGAGATCATGCGACAGGCCATGATCGACGACAAGCCACTAGACGAGGTGAGTTGACTGAACTTTGACTTTTTGCATTTCTGTTGACTCTGATTTTCTGTGATCGAATGCGGGCCCTGGAATCTGACCCTGGGTCCCACCCAGGGTGCCATGGTCCCACCAGGGCACCATGGTCCTTTCAGGGTGCCCTGGTCCTTGTGGGGCACCATGGTCCCTTCAAGGCGCCATGGTCCTTTCAGGGCGCCATGGTCCCTGTGGGGCGCCATGGTCCCCTCAGGGCGCCATGGTCCCAATCAGGACTTGGCAGGGGTCAACCTTTGATGTTCGTCAGTTTGCGTATTTGGCATAAATGATTTTGATGATTGATTACTGATTACACTGATGTTTTTGTATTGCAGGGTCTCCCATACATGAGAGAGCACACAGCAGGGCAGATTCTTCGTAGTTTGCAAGATCAGATTCCCCGGCTGACTCAGGCAGAGAGAGATACATTGTCTATAGTAGGTTTGCGGTCTATGATTCTTATACCGACCATTCGATTTCATCCTGTGATGCTGATGGCACTCATGGAGCGATGGGATCTTGACACATGCACATTCCAGCTTCCAGTAGGGGAGATGACGGTGACACTTGAGGATGTGTGCCGCATTCTTCGCTTATCGATCGATCAGCAGAGGATCATCAGAGGGAGCAGGTATACTGCATAGGGAGAGTCATGCCGAGTGAGATGAGAGGTCGCATCATGGTCAGCTGGCTCTTACATCCTACAGGAGAGGTGCCCCTCGTGAGATGTCTTATGATAGCCATCATCGCACTAGCTGTCTGCCCTAATGGGCGAGGTACACACATGCATGGGGGTCTCACATGGTACATCAGGGCTATGGAGAGACATAGGAGAGTATACGCCTGGGGTCAGAGTATGCTTGCACATCTCTATCATGACCTCGAGGAGTATGTTTTTGGATAGGGTTGCAGCTTGATGACATGCACACTTCTGCAGGTGTGGATATTTGAGCACTTTACATGCACCAGGCCTGTCGGCTATCCGATGAGTGCGGCTAGCAAGTGAACTAGGGTATTTGCTTATCCACTTACTAGCGAGTGGAGATTTGGAGATCTACTGTATTGGAGAGTGACATTTGACAGATTGACAGCTGAGGTGACTGTATGGAGACCATATCTGCGGATGCACAGATGGGATGGGATGGAGAGATAGTTAGCATGCTTACAGAGGAACCGCCTACTGAGAGGGCGATATCCACATATCATAGTCCCATTCTACTTTGATCGAGTACGGAGGTAGTTTGGGCTAGAGCAGTGTGTTCCAGCCGATGTACCCATCTACACTCGACACTCACGAGTCCTTCACAGACCCAGAGCAGTAGCGAGACCTACGATAGATGATATCGAGATCACAGATATAGAGGGGTCCGACCAGGATGTGGTCACTGATTATGCAGCAGACCCCAGAGCACAGCGCAGGTATCTCTCATGGTTTGTGAGGACATACCTGGGGCCTATCTTTCCACCAGATCACCCGACAGGCCATCCAGGTCCATGGAGACATGGAGACCGAGATGAGGATCAGGGATCCAGATCGGAGGAGCCAGAGGAGGCAGGAGGGCCTGATCCACCCATAGGAGATCAGCCTAGTGCCGAGGAGGAGGAAGGAGAGGAAGATGACATAGATAGAGATGATGATGAGGAGAATGAGGATGTGGATGAGGATGAGGATGACGAGGAGGAGGAGGATAGAGATGATGAGGAGGAGTCAGATGCAGCTCCCCATCATTCAGGAGATGATACCATAGCCTTAGATCCTCCCGTTATTCCCCAAAAGGGGGAACACGAGGCGATACGGAGACCTGTACCCATCGCGCACAGATCATTCGAGTGTGGGGAGCCTAGTAGTTCCCAGTCACAAATGCTACCATATCACGATCCCTACTAGCATGAGGGAGATCCAGGTATAGTAGGTTTATATTGATTGATTAATGTTTTGATGATATAAAATAGAACTAATACAAAATTTGTTCTACTGCTATAGCTAGTGTGCAAGAGTGGCGTTCCCTGATCCAGCAGGCAGTGACAGATATTTCTATGACGGCGCAGATCCCTAGTTCCTCATAGGTTGCTTATAGACCTCAAGGGAACGCGGGTCGGCATGATGATTTGTTTTCCCCATTTTGAGTACAGGTAGAGATATGGAGGGAGAGAGAGCGAGCTCTATCAGAGGACCTCCAACGGGCACAACGTGATCTAGCAGCAGCTCAGGCTGAGGCTACCTCGTATCGTGTGATCCTTATGGATAGGGATCGTAGGAGTTCCTCTCGGAGTCACTCACGATCTATATCACGGTATACCCCTATGGGTCCACCTGCACGGCTGGATCAGGAGGGAGCATCTAGTCGTCACTCTCCAGCCACTAGCCCTAGGGATAGGAGATGATCTTATGATGTAGGGTAGGTCACATTTTGGATGTATAGTGACCTACCTTTGTATATTGATCCACATATATATATACATGCTTCTTTGTCTCAAACGTGTTATCTTTAATGCCTAAAACAATGTGTATTTTGATTAAAGTAAATACATTTGGTAGATGTATATGTATGTTCTGAATTTAATTTCCATGTGATTGATTTCTTAGTGCTCCATGATTAAATTGATACATGTGTGACTTAATTAAAATATTTGATCAAGTACTACATTGATGATAGGGAAGAAAATATGTGTTAAGCCTAAGAATCATATAACTAATGTGATTTAATTTGAATTTAAACACAACATGACACGATTCAACTTAACACATAAAGACATTGTATAATATGCCAACATAATGAAAAATGTAAATCTTTTGCAATTTACATAAATGAATTCAAGACAAACCATAAAGTAAAGAAACACGCTTGTCAAGAACGAAGCAATATAGATTAAACAAAACATCATTTAATTCTATTTGCTCTAACAAAGATATGCTAACATATTATCCAATTTTGAAGAAGTGAGAAAGGAAATAGATGAATGATAAGGAATGAGGAATTAAGCATAGTATCTACGCAAGTGCATAGCATTTATAGACGTACCGTCTACACTCACTATTTTATAAGCACCTGATCCATAATCTTCAATAACGATATACGGTCGAAGCCAATTAGGACTAAATTTTCCCTTTTCTTCAGGTAAGGCATTCACAGTGCACTGATTCTCATAGAGAACTAAGTCACCCACTGAGAAGGAACGTTGAATAACCTTATCATTATAGCTTCATTGTAGAGTTTTGTGATACGCTTGAATATGCTCAAGAGCATTTATACGCTGTTCATCAAGCATCTCAAGCTGTTGAAGTCTTTGTTCTCTATAAGTGTCATCATCTACTATACCTTTGAGAGAAACTCTAAGTGATGGAATCTCTAATTCTAAAGGCATAATAGCATCAACACTATAAACAAGATTATAAGGGGTAGTTCCGGTAGCAATTCGTACACTCGTTCGGTAGGCCCAAAGAACATAGATTAGCTGAGTACTCCAATCCTTACCATGCTTATTCACAGTTTTGCGAAGAATTTGTTCAATTATCTTATTGGATGATTCGGCTTGACCATTTGATTGAGGATAGTATGGTGTAGAAAATCGATGTTTGATATGATATTTCTCGAGGAATTTCTTCACGTCCTTATTCTTAAATGATGTCCCATTATCAAAGATTATAGTGGAAGGTATCCCAAATCGAGAAATAATGTTTTCTACAAGAAATCGACAAATCACTTCAGCAGTAGTAGAGCGAAGGGGAACAGCTTCTACCCACTTTGTAAAGTAATCTATTGCGGTTATAATGAAGGTATGTCCTTGAGATGAAGGAGGAGATATTTTACTGATAAGATCCAACCCCCATGCAGAGAAAGGCCAAGAAGCTACATGAGAACGAAGTTCTTGGGCAGGAGCATGAATCAAATTATTGTGTTGTTGACATTGATGACATTTCTTAACAAATGAAAAAGAATCCTGCTGCATAGTTTGCCAATAATATCCCATACGAAGCAACCTTTGAACCAAGGATTTGCCTCCAAAATGCCCCCCATAGGCACCTGAATGCACCTCTTCAAGAGCAATAGGGATTTCTGATTTGTTAAGACAATGAAGGAGAAGACTGTTATAACCCCTTTGGTAAAGAACATTAGAAAGAATGATATATCTAGCGGATAGCTTGCGAATTCTAGCCCTAGTGTTCCTATTGGCGGAATCAGGAAAGGTACCATCGGTCAAGTATCTTACGATATGCGAATACCATTCATCTGAGTCTATAAAGTCACAACATGTCACCAAGCTAGAATCATCTACAATAGTTGGAGAAATAAGGTTGTGAATAACAAATTTAAGATCAACCACAGGGTCCTCTAAAGATACCAGAGAAGCCACACATGCCATTGCGTCCGCATGTCGATTAGCTTTTCGAGGAACAGGTTCCATGGTGTAAGAATCAAATTTTTGTAACAAAGAGATAGCAAGGTCTTTATATTGTGATAATTTGTCTTGTTTCGCTTGATACAGTCCTGTTACTTGTCTTATAATCAGTTGAGAATCTCCAAAAATATGTATGTGTTTTATATTCAAAGCTAAGGTTGCCTTTATTCCTGCTATAAGAGCCTCATACTCAGCAATGTTATTGGTACATAGGAAATTGAGATGATAAGATAAGGGAATGGACTTCCTTGTAGGAGAAATCAGAACAACACCTGCCCCCGATCCTGTACGACACTTAGAGCCATCAAAGTATAACTCCCAAGTTTCATCTTTCTCTGTACAAAGAATGAAGTCGTCAGGAAAAGACTCAGGGTTAGGGAAGGAGAAAGGTGAAGGGGCCTCAACTAGGTGATCGGTCAACGCTTGCCCTTTAATTTCTCTTTGTGAAACAAATTTAAGGTCAAATTCAGTTAACATCATAACCCACTTAGCTAGGCATCCTGATAAATCAGTTTTAGAGAAAAGATGCTTCAACAGATCAAACTTTACCACGATGTGGACTTCTGAATTTAAAAGATAATGTCTCAATTTCTGAGTCACAAACACCAAGGCCAAGCATTGTCTTTCTATCGCAGAATATCGGGTCTCATAATCGAGTAAGGTACGACTTATATAATAAACCGGACACTCCTTACCCTCTTTATCATGTTGTGCCAATAATGATGCGAGAGCATGAGAGGAAGCAACTGTATAAAGAAGAAAGGGTTTAGAAGGTTCGGCAGGTTGAAGGATAGGAGGATTAGCCAAATACACTTTTAAATCTTCAAATGTTTGCTGACAATCTTCATTCCATTGAAAAGTGATATTCTTTTTGAGAATTTGAGTAAAAGGAAAAGTACGATCCACAAGTTGAGATACAAACCTACGAATAGCTTGAATCTTTCCTTGTAAGCTTTTGAGTTGAGACACATTTCTAGGAGGTGGCATGTTGACAATAGCATCTATTTTCTTAGTATCCACCTCAATCCCACGATGCGAAACTATGAATCCTAATAGTTTTCCACTATCCACACCAAAAACACATTTTCGGGGATTCAAGTGCATGTGATATTTACGAATCCTTTCAAAGATTTGATGAAGGATCTTAATATGATCTATGCGGAGAATGGATTTGGCTAAAACATCATCAACATAATCTTCTAAAATCTTATGCATGTAATCGTGAAAGATAAGGGTCATCGCTCGTTGATAAGTTGCGCCAGCATTTTTAAGTCCGAAAGGCATCATTACCCAACAAAATGTACCCCAAGGAGTGGTGAAAGCAGTTTTGAATTGATCTTGAGGATTAATGAAAATTTGATTGTATCCTGAAAAACCATCCATGAAGGATAACAAAGCATGTCATGCTGTAGAATCAACTATCATGTCAATGTTTGGGAGGGGAAAATCATCTTTCAAAGAAGCTTTATTTAAATCTTGAAAGTCAGTACACATTCTTATTTTATTATCTGATTTAGCCACAGCGACAATATTTGAAATCCATGGGGAATAATCAATAGGGTGGATAAATCCAGCCTCCAATAATTTTTCAATCTCAGCCTTAACAAGCAAAGCCACCTTAGGATTCATTTTTCAAATCTTTTGTTTCACAGGCTTAGCATTAGGAACTAAGACAATATTATGAGTGACAATCTTAGGATCTATACCAGGCATGTCAGAATATGTCCAAGCAAAGATCTCAGGGAATTCACGCAATAAATCTTCATATTGTTTTTGTTCCTCTTTGTCCAGACATTTTCCAATTTTAATAACTTTTTCTTTGTTGCCAGAATCCATCTAAACATCAATGGTGTCGCTTATAAGAAGATTACTTTGTTGAGGAGTATCCTTTAACTTAGGAAATTCTTTCACAATCTCATCGTTATCAGTCTCTTTTCCAAAATAGGCTTCAGTGTTCAAACAATAAGGGAATCCCCTATTGTGATGATAACGAGGAAGAGTATCATATGCTCCTAAAAACTCAGCTAAAGCATCATTGGTAGGAAAAACATCCAAAGCATAGGCATACGAAGGATCAATATACTCAGGGTGTCTCATTGGTAGAGATGTAGAAATAACATTAACACTAATACATGGTCTTCTAGAAGCTTTAGTGCGCTTGCAGGGATTATAACCAAGTCCAAAGGCATAATCATAAAGATTATTCTCTAGAGGAACCTTTATTCCTTGTTCGTGAGCGCCACAGCCATTTCCATTATACCCATGCTTAGCTACAATACGAAAACCACGACCATAACGATTAGCCATTTCAGAAAGAGAAGGTGGTTTTTCATAAGACAAAGAATCAAACCCTTCAGAATTGGAAGTGTGAGGAGAAGAAATTTGAGAAGCTGCCATGAAGTTATTGCTCATAGGCTCAGGTAATGTTGATTGATTTTTAGCTTCTTCCTTCTTTTCAGCTTTAAGCTCTCTAGAAGCAACCTTATATTCACCTACAAAGGTGGCATTAAAATCAAGAGATCCCCAATCATCTTCTGCGAGAACCTTCTCAGGATCAAAATCCTTCTTATGTGTAGATTCAAGTCGAGAAGAATCTTCTTCAGGAGCTCCAGAATCATCCAAAGAATTTTGATCATCAGAGAGCGAGGATTCATCGATAGGTATCTTGTTTAAAGAGTCATCACTAGATGAGGAAGGCTTAGAAGAACCCCTTTTGGAAGTAGATGTTTGTAAACAAGCTTGGAAATTAGTATCACCTATCAAGGTATATGTCTTATTATTATAAATAAATTTAACTTGTCTATGCAATGTAGAGGGGACCGCTTGCATACTATGAATCCAAGGTCTCCCTAATAGCAAGTTGTATGTTAGATTTCCCGACATAACATGGATAGGAGTAGGCAAAGTAACAGGCCCCACTGTGCTGGGTAAGGTGATAGTACCTAATGAAGTTTTAGCCACATTATCAAAGCCTCGAATAGGAAAAGAGTCAGGCTCAATTAGGGATGTATCCACATTCATCTTATGCAAGAGATTAATGCTACACACATTAAGACTAGAGCCATTATCTACTAGTGTTCATCTTATAGCAGTATCATTTATGATAACCACAATCATCAAGGGATCATATTGATGTTGAATTTCACTAGTGGGCAACTCATCTTGAGTAAACACAATATGAGCTTTAGGATTCATCACAGAGTTAACCAAAGACACTATATTACTAGATGTATTCGATGGAGGAACATTCAAATCTTTCAAAGCATCTTGTAACATTCTGTGATGAGCAGAAGAAGTTTGAATCAAATCCCAAAGGGATATCTTAGCAGGGGTAGCTTTAAGTTGTTCTATGAGATCATATTCCTTACTAAGAACTTGTGAAATACGTGGAGCTTGCGGAAGAATTGGTTGAGGATTAGGAAGAGAAACTGGAGTAATCGGAGGAGGATTAGGCTGCCTATTATTTCTAGTATGATAAGTATGGGCAACCGCATGATAACTCTCTCTAGTTAATTGCATGGCATAACTATAAGGACTTATAGGTTTTCTTCCTTGCACAGTGATGATAGGTTTATCTGGAGTAAGAAAGGAATCATACCCCCCTTGGATAGTAAGGAGAGGTGATTTAGGAACTTGAAAGGTGGTAGAAGGACAAGCACCTTGGACTTCAAAGAGAGGCTTATTATGCTCATTCAGGTTTATCATGTTAACTAATTTAGAAGTCTTGTTCTTGTTTAGAGATTTCGATAAAGCCACAAAGTCATCAAGAGCATCATCCAACAAAGCATGATCATATCTATTAAAAGGTTTATCTTTTGATTCAAAAGGAGACATCTCCTCATAGAGGGGATTATTGAAAACAACCATGTTACTAGATTCAGTGGAAGAGTTGATAGGAATGTACCCTTGAGAGGAATCATTCAACTTATCTTTCTCATCACAACAAAATGGCATAGTAACAAGGTTTATGAATTTTTGGTAAAATGAAGGTTTGGCCTCTTTAGGATTCAAAAACTCATCTAAAGCTTCATCTAATTCATCTTGGATATACTCATAATCGGTATAATTGCATACATCATCATAAATATGAACATCTTGCAAATAAAAATCCAACATTTTGAAATAAAAGTTGCATAAAACTGAGACACACAACGCAAAGAAACAAAGAAACACACTCTTTTTTTTTCTCTTTTTTTTTTTTTGAAAATGAAACTTAAATGGAACACACTAAATCTATATTTAGATCTAACAAATGCAATGCGAGAGAAAGAAATAATTCGTTTCACGTCGGGTTCACCAAAATGTGTGGGGGAAAAAGCGAGACTAGGCTAACATGTCCTAATCCTACCTTTTGACACACATTACGGAATACGAAAGAGCCTAGAGGTATCGCACAATTGGCTACTTCTTTTTGGTAAAAGAGAGATCCACGAGCTACCTATTAGGGTTTCTATTCCTTTGTTGTAATTGAAAGGTAAGATTATGCAAGTTCAATTCATAACCCCAAAATGCAAGTATGAACTAATAACAAGATTGCAGAATTGAACTTAAACAATGGAAAGCTACAAACATAAGGACAAGACAAGAATGTAGATTCATACCCAGAGTCAAAATCTGAGTGAAAATGTTTGGGACGGGGGCGTGGGCACCACTGTCCTGATTCTATTCCTGAAACTACACCTGAAACTGCCACTTTGCAACCTGGAAAACTGTCGGAACTGCCAAAACTTGTTGTCTGTCAGGAGGACCAGGGCGCCCAGCGCCCCTATCCCAGGGACCAGGGTGCCTAGCGCCCCTATCCTGGCAGGACCAGGGTGCCTCATGCCCCTGTCCTGGTCTTCTTCTCTGAAATTTGGTGTATGGTTCAGTCTCCGTCTGCTTCTTTCGGATCTGCAACTTGCAGCGTCGTCTGAATCCCGAAATCTGCACTTATATCTGAAAAGATGTTTGGGTGGCTATATAGGGTTTTGCCTTAGTCAAATCCCCACTTTGGTGATTTTCACCTCCACGAATAGCCAAGTTGTATTGTAAAAGTAGTGTGTGTGCAAACCTTGTGTGTGTGCAAGATCTAAAATGCAAGTAAGCAAACTAGAGCAACCTAGAAAGTAAACCCTAATTGCTTGTAAATGATAATGTAAATGCTCCAAATCAAGATGTAGAGTGATCTAAAGCATGAATACAAATGATGTAAGAAAGCTTATGCAAAGACATGAAAACAACATGAAATCATACCCAACCCCAAGGGGGGGGGATACAAGCCAATCTTTAGTTGGTGATCCCTTATTGCTCTTCAATGCCTTCAAAGCCCTAAATGAATGAAATTGATGGATGCTTGATGGACGGATGTTGAGTGTTGCTAAAGTCTTCAAAGATCTGCTCTTTCGTTGCATAGAAGGTCCTGAAAACAAAATTCCGATCCTTTCCAATGAAGAAAGAGAGCTCTTATGTATGAAACCCTAGGTCTTAATTCCAACTTTTGGCCAACCTAGAGATTGAATATCCCACCAATTTCTTGGGGTTAAGATTTATTTTATGATTGGATCGCGCTCCTAAAATTTCAGGAAAAATGTCCGAGACCGTGTGCACTCCGGGCACCATGGTCCCGACAACTTTTCACCAAATTTTTAGGGCCATCAGATATGATGATTTTAGAGAGAATCCCGAAGTTACAGGTGATTTTGAGATGTTTTGACCCCCGAAATCAAGCCCCCAAGTTCAAAAGAAGGCCTAATTAGGGTTTTTGATTAGATGATGTATTGGAGGAATAAAATGAAAAGGGGCACACTTTAATGAAAGGGCCCACCTTTATGATGTGGAGGATGATGAAATAGGACATTAGACCTAATTAATTTGATTAATTAAGTGCTAAAGGGGAAATGCAATGCAAAATGCAAACTGCGCCAAGGCGGGTGCTAAACTAGATGTGAAATTGTACTACTTTAGCAAGTGCGTACAATTTACGACGCTACAGGTTTCTTTATAGAATCCAATAGTACTTTTGTGACAGATGTTGGTCTAAAATCCAAAATTGAAGTATTGGGAGAGGTGCTAGGTTCTGCATTATCTTTCTTCTCTTCTCCTAATATCTTTGTCCCTTCCTCTATTTTCTGTTTAGCTAACTTAATCACTTCCTCTTCCTTATTCTCATTCTTATCCCGCTGAGTGTCAACTGCCTTGACCGGTGAGTTAGAGATCTCAATATTTACGGATTCTGATTTCTTCTCCTCAAATATTTCTTTATCTACAACTTTATTTGTATCATCAACATTTATATTATCAATATCAGTATTTATAGGAGTGTCAGTGGGCTGGTCCTTACCAATTTCTGGAATAGAGGCATCATCCATTGTAATGTTGATGTCCTCAGTATCAACCTTCATTGTGAATAGAACATTTGACTCGGGGTCAATTGCATCTGTTTCTTTTTCTTCCTTTGATGTCTTTTCTGCGGACTGATTCTACACTTTTTCCTATCCCTCTACTACTACCGGTGGGGTGTCCCTAGCCAGTGGTGGTAAGTTATCCTTTATTTTTAATTCAGGGACACTGCCAACTTTATTCTTCCCATTATCACCTTTTTGGTATACCTTAAAAGAAGATTTATCATCTTTTTGTCTTTCTTTTTCTTCTCTCTCTCTTTCTCCACAAAGAAAATATCCCATTTGTCTATTGTCTCATTTGCAATTTCCTTTGTCCTACTGACCATGAGGCTTACTTACCGGTGACCACTTACAAAAATAGTTTTGTTAGCCTCTGCTATCAATTCATCTATTTCTTGTCTAGACTTGGCTGGATGAACAACCAACAGTGCTTCAACCTTCAATTTCTTGTCCAATTCCATGATGGACATTCTTTTTGCCTTAAGTCATAGATATAAGTCATTGGGGAGAACATCAATGACTTCAATAAGAAATTTCTTAAATATATCTAAATACAAGATTATTCTTTCTTCAATAGTGTTCTTATCTGAATCATCAAAAGAATGATAAAACTTACTGACATTGTTGAGATTACCATGCTGAGTTATTTCGTTAACGAGCTCTGCCAGGGAAAGTGTATCGGATATCTTTGGTGCCATTTCCTTCTGTGCAATCTTCTTCTTTGGACTGCTAGGCTCTTTCATAGCCTATTCTTTTTTCCTAAGTGTCTTTGTCTTCTTAGGTGACGGAGTAGGAGCGGGTGCCGATGGAGATTTTCTCTTCTTCCTATACACCCTTTTAAACTCTGCAACTTTGTCACTATTAGTCTCAGATGAGGTAACAACAGGGGAAACATGTGTTACCAATTGCTGGTCAGATTTTCTTTCTTTTATGCTTGTAGTAACATCACTCAACTATTCAAGTTTCAATATTCCCTTGGTAACATTTTCGACAAATTTTGAAACATCTTTCAATCTTCTATCCCTTTTCTTTATTTGCTTTTGAATAGAAGCATCTTTCTCTATGGTTTCAGCAGTGCCAAAGAACTTCTTAGTAGGTTCTGGTGGGGCATCTAGAAATCTCTTGGCATAAGTTTCCAGAATGTTGGTGTCGACTTCATATCCCATTTCTGTTACCCAAATAGTTATAGGTGTGACAACCTCCATCCATGTTTCATCTCTCTTTATAACAAAGCATATCAATTTGTCATACTTATCAACAATACTCTGAGGGATTCTTTCCCTTTTCTTCATTCTTTCTTGAAAGTTTTTGAAGTATCACCATACCTACTTGTTTCTTTCCAAACCCATGCCGGAAATTGCCTCCTTAATCTATTTTCCAATAGAAATATCATAGGCAAAGTCTCTGTGGCCTATGTCGAGAATCTCCTTCAAGAATTATAGCATCAAACATACAATTAAATTCCCAAATTTGAATGTTCCCTTTTTATCACCCTTGATTTTGTCCAAGTTATCTATCAATTCATATTTTAACCATTCACAAAGATCAATTTTTTCATTATTCTTTACCATTTCATAAGCATTATGAATGCATAGACTGGAAATAGAATTCAACCTATTTGTATGTGCAACCTTGTAACCAATAACCATGCTAGCATATTTAACATTGTCATCATTTATGTCACTTACCCTAAGTGATTTGTTATCAGATGTAGCGTCGGTTAGATCCATAACATCTTTGTTTGTAATTTTCTTCTTCTTCTCAAGCCTTGTGTCGGTAGAGGGTAAACCCGTAACAACTTTAATGGCTTCCCTGGTGATTTTGAAGATGGAGTCAAGCCATAATAATTCATCGTGAACTCTACTTAGAATATATCAGATAATTTCATCTCCTCAGACCCTAAATCTTCAATATTACAGTGAATGTATGCCCTAGGGTCTTCTACGAATGTTACTCCCTTTAGTATTTTTGAAAATACTCCAACAGAGTCGTCCACCTTAGCTATCTTAGGAATTATCTTAAAAACTGGTCTAGGACATTTGATATTCTCCACAATAGTAGGGTTTACTATGAATTCGAGAACGGAAGATGAATAAGCCATGACGCAAAATAAATACCTTTTTCTGTCGAATGCAAGTGAAAACCTTGGATGCCCTAGAAAATATTTGTTGCTTCACTTCTTGAATGTCGGTACTCTACTTCTGTGATCTTCGAATACTTGAATGCTTGGTGAGTTGAACTGAGAAATTTCAATGCTTTATAGCCAAAAAGTTAACTAACAACCGCATTAAATGCTTCATCGGTTTAGTGAATTTCCATTGTAACTCAGCATATGTGCCAGTAAAGAAGGATTATGACTTTCTTACCATCATCTGAGGGGCAAAATGCATGATATTGAATTAGTTGCCTTACCCCTAAGGATTGTTCCTTAATTAGATGAAGAATTTCTTGTCGGTGCAGAGCTAGATTCATTATTTCTCTGATCTGTCTTCATGACCCATTATTTAGAGAATTCTTGCTTGATTTCATTCACATTTTCCTTGCCTTTGTCATTAGATCCTCTATTGTTTGTCGGTACATTCTTGCTTCTACAAAATCTTGCAATATGCCCAATTTTGTTGCATGTATAACAAGTTACATTATTTCTTTGAATAGCTTTTCCATAACCTTGCCCGATTTGAGTTCTGCATTGATTAGATAGATCTCCAAATCTACTACAAGCATGGCATTTTACATTTATTCTGCAATTATTTGACTTATGACCATATTTATTTCATTTAAAACATTGACCGGTAAATGAGTTTGTATTCTGATTATTCCTAGATATCTACATTGATTTTCTTTATGACCAAGTTTATTGCAATTAAAACATTTACCATTGAATTTGTAAGCATTGGGTTGTCTTACCAGTTTGCTGTGATCATGATTATTTGCAGTTCCAGAACTTTCTCCATGTTCAAATACAAGTCCAACTGTATCTCCATCATGTCTTTGATTTTTCAGCATATCATCAAGCTTGGCTGAGCTCTTTTTGAATTTGTCTTTGTGTTCATTTGCAGTGACCAACTCACTTTCTAGAGTGCTAACTTGTCTCATAAGTTCCTCTTTGTCACGTTGCATCTGAATCAACTCTATTTTAAGCATATCATTTTCATGACTAAGCCTTATAGATTCATCAGATCTTTCATTAAGTTGTCTGGCCAAATCTTCCTGATTCTTCTTTCTATCTTGAATATCCTTAGATAGTCTCATGGCTAAATCTTGCATCTCATTCTTCATGTTATTGTTCTCGTCTCAGTTTCTCTACAATATCTCTAAGAGTTTCTTTTTCTTCATCATCTTGTTTTTGTAGTTGCTCACACAATTCTTTTCTCTTATTGTATGCCATTATGAGATTTTATTGAAGTGCTTTGATGAATCCTTGGGCAGATCTGAGTTCTTCCAGTTTGATATTCTTTAATTTTTCTACATCAAAATCTTCAAGAGCCACTTCCAACTATTGTCTCAAATTTTCTATGGGTACCGGTTTCCGAATCTTCCCCAATCTATTAGGCTTCTTCAAATAGAGGACCAGGCTCCGGTACCAATTGTTAGATAATTGCTTAATCCCAAAGACACTGAGAGGGGGGGGGTGAATAAGTGTCTGACCGATAAATGAAATATTTAAACTTATTTACAATTATGTAACCGAGATTAATATGTCGGTAAGAAAATAATAATGCAGTAAAGAGAAATAAAGGAATCAACATCAATGCACACCATAACACAAATATTTTGGCGAGGAAACCCCATAAGAGAAAAACCTCGATGGGATTTGTGACCCACAATATTTACTCACTAGCCATATGAATAAATATTACTAGTACATAAGGGGCCTGCACATGCAGGAAGGCCAAAGGCCAACTTCCTAGAGCTCACTGCTCAACAGCAAAAGTGGAGTCTCACTGACTACAACATCATACTGATGCTAACATAAAAATGAACTCTTACAACTTGCATCAAAATATTGGATGATTTCATTGTTGTGCTTTGTCTAATACCTATTTTGCCTCTGCCAAAAACCCTAGCTGGTATGCTGCCAAATGATTCTACTTATATAGAATAGTCTTCGCTCTGCTCTACTTCTTATTCGCTCCAAAATGAAAACATCAAAAAACATATACAACTACTCGCTATCATATCCTATATATATCTCTATCTTATCTCATATTATTGCTTACTTCCTTTTAAATGACCTACAAGAGCTCATAAACATATGAGTCTTTATAATACAACATGTCGTTCATACAATTATAATTTACATTACAATTTATTTCGCATAAACAATATTTATTGTCAAGTCGGCTTGGAATGCCAGTATAATCTTCTGCTGGTGTAAACTGGAGGCTAGTGTGAATAAGCCTAGTTGTATTTGCCAGTGCCAATAGGTGAAGTCTAAGGCCAGTTGATCTTATGGAACCTTGTTGCCATCAATGACAACATCCACCCTTCTCATCTAAGTGTATAATGCCAACATTAAGGAGAGGGGGAGGGAGGGAGATTGGTAAAAGGAAAGGGGGAGAGGGAGATTGGAAAAAGGAGAGGGAGAGAGAGGGAGATTGGAAAAATGAGAATGAGAGAGAGAGAGAGAGAGAGAGAGAGAGAGAGAGAGAATAGGATAAGGAGAGGGGGAGAGATAGAGGAGAAATTGGGAGAGAGGGAGAGGGAGAGGGAGACGGAGGGCAGAGATGGGGAGAATAGGATAAAGAGAGGGAGAGGGAGAGAGAGAGTATAGGAGAGAGAGAGAGAGAGAGAGAGAGAGAGAGAGAGAGAGAGAGAGAGAGAGAGAGAGAGAGAGAGAGAGAGAGAGAAGGAGAGGGGGAGGGAGGGAGATTGGGAAAAGGAGAGAGAGAGAGAGAGAGAGAGAGAGAGAGAGAGAGAGAGAGAGAGAGAGGGGGGAGGGAGAGGGATAATGAGAGAGAGAGAGGGAGAGAGTAGGAGGAGGAGAGGGTGAGAGACATGAGGTAGAGAGAGAACACGAAGGAGAAATGGGTGAGAGAATCGATAGAGAGAAGTGTGAGGGGGAGAGAGATGAGATAGAACTCAAGGAGGATAATTAGGGATCAGAATAGACAGAGACGGTGATGGGGAAGGAAGATGAGAACGAGAGGAAAAGAAGAGATACATGCATGTATACAAACATATATACATACATATATATAAATATATGTATATATAACTATAGATATGCATATATACATACATAAACACATATTATATATGTATGTCTATACATGTGTAGTAAATGCTAAGTTTACAAGCATACATTATTATGTCTTCACCCACATGGGTTTTGTGAAATACAAAATAATGGTTTTAGTTCTACATAACCGTTACGAGTTTTGTGAAACAAAAAATAATGGTGTTAGTTCTACATAACCCATATGGGTTATTTAGAACTGCAAATAGTACTTTTTGTTTTTCAAAACCCGTGCAGGTTTTGGCTTGGTAAGAGGGTTGGAAAATGACCCTAAGGCTTGCAAGCCCATTTTCCCCCCATTTTTGTCCCTTTGCACATTTTTTCATTGTCCAACATGATTTCTCGACTTCGTCATCATCAGGTTTACAAATGATCAAGTGGGTATCTCTAAAATTACCACCATAATCTCACACATCTTCTCAGTTTTCTAACCATATAAATATTTCTATTTTTGGACAACATTAGCATAGTAAACTTTAAGTTTCTTTATCAGTGCCTTGACAGTCCTCACAGACATATGTCTACCATTTTTTTAATAAATTTTGATATAGGGTCAGTGCAAGAAGATGAGTCCACTTTTTGGCCAAAAAGTGGAAGTGCTTTCCCTGATTTTCAAGTTTTGTCTCAATAATATAAAAGAACCCACATAATAAAAATTAACTTTTTGAATGGAGTTCTAAAAACTATGTTTTAAAAATGCATGTTTTAGGACCATACCATGCATGTGTACAACCCACACTTTTTGACAATTAAAATTATTTTCTCAAACCGTTTTGGGAAATCGTTTGTAACACACTGAAGATTGATGAGCATATTTTTTTGTAATTTTTTTAAATATATTTTTTTTAATTACCGTAATTATCTTTTTAAAAATTTGACGTGTACGACCCACATAATTTGACATAAACTTAATATTTTTTTTTATTATTTTATTTAAATAGAAAAGAATTTTGTGTAGATTGATGACATAATTTTTTTTTTCAAAATTCATTAAAATAAAAAAGTTATTAAATTAAGAAAATTAGTTAATATTTCAAGTTTATGGACCCGATTTAGTATAAATTAAATGAAAAATAGTTAAAATAATTAATTTTGAAATAAATTTACATATTTAGAATCTAGACAGTATAATCTGAAATGGGTTTTGATTTCGTATTAAAATTCTCTAATTAGAGGCACGTAAACTATTGCAGAAGTTCGTATTTGTGCTTTCATTCATGGAGATTTGAATTTGCAAGTCCATGCCTTAGGTGTGGCCATCCTAGGCCTATCTCAGACCTAATCCCGAGGCAAGTGATAGTTTGTGGAATCAAATTCCACAAAACGGGCCCCCATTTTGAAAACGGGGGCCCATTCCTAAAATTACAGTTATTGTCCAAAAATGACAAAATGCACCCGAAAAAAATGGGTAACATCGGATTTAAAAATGGGGGCCCATTTTGTTTTCAAGCGGGCCCCCATTTTGAGAATAAAATGAGGGCCCGTTTAGTTTCGCCTCAAGGCCCCGTTACTTTTTGCCTCAGGGGCTCGAAGCAAATACGGGCCCCCATTTCTAATAGCACATTTTCCAACGGGCGGACTTCCACCAATTTGTGACCCATTACCTTGTACTTACCCTATACTTGATCAAATTCGAAATAAATTACATATTATTGTTCTACACTAGATTCTATACACTTTTTTTAAAAAAGTTTTGCATTTTTTATTATTTTGATGCAAGTTTTGCCTAGCGCACGAACAAGTACCAAATTTTTCAGGATGCGGTCACTTCAAAAAATCATAAAAAAAAAATACTCAATGGAAAATTACAAAACACAACTTCTAGATCTCACTCTTACCTATCATCCTACCAAAGGGTTTTGAAAAATACTAAATCTAAATATATATTTTGTGCAGCGCAGAAACAACTATGTTATGTTTTTCTGCAAAAATCAAGAATAGTTTTTCGTGAGTGAAAGGGGTAAGTGCACCAAGATGGTGAACAAAAAGGGGGGTATAAGTGGCCACTTTTTTTCTTCTTTTGAAAACAAGTAAACCTGAACTTCAAAGAGCCATTTGAAGGTCATGCACTCAAAACTAGGTGTTGAGAAAAGAATAAGAATTGTAGTACTCTGAATCTAGTTTCTAAACTACTAATTTTTTAAAAATTGGATAAGATTAAGAGGGTCAAACCTTTCAAGTATGAAAAATTGTTCCTGATTTTTTCAGAAAAATATAACATAGCTATTTTCATATGCTGCACAAAATATATAGTTAGATTTAGTATTTTGCAAAACCCTTTGGTAGGATGATAGGTAAGAGTGAGATCTAGAAGTTGTGTATTTTTTTGTAATTTTTTGTTGAGTATGTTATTTTTAATGATTTTTGGAAGTGACCGCATTCTAAAAATTTGGTACCTGTGCAAGCGTTGGGCATAACTTGCATCAAAATAATCAAAAATGCAATTTTTTTTTATAAAAAGTGTATAGAATCTAGTGTAGAACAATTATATATAATTTATTTTGAATTTGATCAAGTATATCAAAAGTTATTAAAAAAATTGTAGACATATGTCTGTGAGGACTGTCAAGGCATTGATAAAGAAAATTAAAGTTTACTATGCTAATGAAAAAATTTATATGGTCAGAAAACTAAGAAGGTGTGTGAGATTATGGTGGTAATTTTAGAGATACCCACTTCATCATTTGTAAACCTGATGATGATGAAGTCAAGAAATCATGGTGGAGGATGAAAAAACGTGTAAATGAACCAAAAAGGGGGGAAAATGGGCTTGCAAGCCTTAGGGTCATTTTCCAACCCTCTTACCAAGCCAAAACCCACACGGGTTTTGAATAACCAAAATTACTATTCACAGTTCTAAATAACCCATACGGGTTATGAAGAACTAGAAATATTTTTTTTTGTTTCACAAAACCCGTACGGGTTATGAAGAACTAAAAACATTTTTTTTTGTTTCACAAAACCCGTACGGGTTATGAAGACATAATAATGTATGCTTGCAAACTTAGCATTTACTACACATGTTTTAGACATACCTAGATAATATGTGTTTATGTATGTATATATGCATATCTATAGTTATATATACATATATTTATATAGATATATGTTTGTATACATGCATGTACCTCTTCTTTTCCTCTCTCTCATCTTACTTCCCCCATCATTGTCTTTGTCTATTATGAGCCCTAATTATCTTCCTTGAGTTCTATCTCATCTCTCTCCCCCTCACACTTCTCTATTTTTTTATTCTCTCAACCTTTTCTCCTTCTTGTTCTCTCTCTACCTCATGTCTCTCACCCTCTCCTCCTCTCTCTCTCTCTCTCTCTCTCTCTCTCTCTCACACACACACACACACACACACACACACACACACACACACACACACACACACATTATCCTATCCTATTTTCACCCTCTCCCCCTTCTCTCTCTTTCTCTCCCCCTCCCTCTCCCTCTCCCCCCTCTCCCTCCCCCTTTTGTTATCTCTCTCTCTCTCTCTCTCTCTCTCCATCTCTGCCCTCCCTCTCCCTTCCTCTCTCCCTCTCCCCCTCTCCTTTTCCCAATCTCCCTCTCTCTCCATCTCCCTTCCTCTCTCCCTCTCCCCCTCTCCTTTTACTAATCTCCCTCTCTCTCCCTCTCCCCCTCTCCTTTCCCCAATCTCCCTCTCTCCCTCCCCCTCTCCTTCTCTCCCTCTCCCCCTCTCCTTTCCCCAATCTCCCTCTCTCCCTCCCCCTCTCCTTCTCTCCCTCTCTCCCTTTCCTTTTCCCAATCTCCCTCTCTCTCCCTCTCTCTCTCCCCCTCTCCTTTTCCCAATCTCCCCCTCTCTCTCCTCCCTCCCTCTCTCCCTCTCCCTCCCTCTCTCCCTCCCTCTCTCCCTCTCCCTCCCTCTCTCCCTCTCCCCATCTCCTTTTCCCAATCTCTCTCTCTCCCTCTCCCCCTCTCATTTCCCCAATCGCCCTCTCTCCCTCCCTCTCTCCTTCTATCCCTCTCTCCCTCTCCTTTTCCCAATATCCCTCTCTCTCCCTCTCTCTCTCTCTCCCTCCCTCCCCCTCTCCTTCTCTTCTTCTCTCCTCTCCCCCTCTCCTTTCCCAAATCTCTCTTTTTCTCAATCTCCCTCTCTCTCCCTCTCCCTCCCCCTCTCCTTCTCCCAATCTCTCTCTCTCCCTCTCCCTCTCTCCCTCCCCCTCTCCTTCTCTCCCTCTGTCCCTCTCCCCCTCTCCTTTTCCCAATCTCCCTCTCTCTCCCTCTCCCCCTCTCCTTTCCCCAATCTCCCTCCCTCCCTCCCCCTCTCCTTCTCTCCCTCTCCTTTTACCAATCTCCCTCTCTCTCCCTCTCCCTCTCCCTTCCTCTCTCCCTACCCCCCTCTCCTTTCCTAGTCTCTCTCTCTCCCTCTCCCTCTCTCTCCTCTGCCCCTCTCCTTTCTCCAATCTCTCCTTTCCCCAATCTCCCTCCCTCCCTCCCCCTCTCCTTCTCTCCCTCTCTCCCTCTCTCCCTCTCTCCCTCTCCTTTTCCCTCCCTCTCCCTCCCTCTCTCTCCCTCTCTCTCCCTCTCCCCCCTTCTCTCTCTCCCTCTCCCTCTCTCCCTCTCCCTCTCCCTCCCTCTCTCCCTCTCCCCCTCTCCTTTTCCTAGTTCTACATAGCCCGTATGGGTAGAGCTAAGGCCAAAAATTCTAGTTCTACATAACCCATATGGGTTATGAGAAATTGTGAACGTTGACATATAAGGTTTCCATAACCCATACGGGTTATGGGAAAATATTTGTATATTTTAGTCCCAACGACCTAAAAAACAACATTGCAAGTTGTTTGAAGGCCCCACTACTTTTGCACATGATTTTTTGGGATAGTAACAATCAGGTTTTCATATTCTTTTGTCAATTTTGCTTTAGAATGATTGATTTTTAAGTTATTTTATAATTGTTACTTTAGATAATAACAAAATCATGATCATTTGTTGTTTTTTTGCTTTGTTTATGATTTATTTGTCTTGTATTTTGGTTTTTTTTGAAGTTATTTTATTATTGTTACTTTAGATTATAACAAAATGATGATCATTTGTTGTTTTTTTGCTATTTGATTGTGGACTGTCATCATGATGTTATGTGTAGGACAATGGGAAAGAATAAGAGAGGAACAAATGAACAAAGAGAGGCAACAAAGGAAAGACAAAGGGAGTGTATGAAGAGATTACGTGAAGGTACGTCATCTAATGCACCTAATGAAAGTGATGAACATTCAACAATTGAAATTGATATGATTAATGCACGAAATCAAAATGATCAACATACACTAATTCGAATACATATGATGAATGCACCTAATGAATGCAATGAACATACACCATTTGAAAATGATTTAGTGCATGCACATGTTAATGAAATTGAAGAAGATATACCATTTGAATTTGATGTGATCAATGCATATAATGCACCTAATGAAAATGAAGAGCATGCACCAATCTTAACACCGCCTAAGTCACCGAGAGAATTTATTTCAAGTGTACTATGTAGACGAGATGGTGGGTGCATTTATTATAAGATGATGTGTTTGAGAGGTTTTTGTCCTACATGTGGTGGTTTGCAACAGTTGCATAGATACCTACATCTGGATAGCACACATGAAATTGGTAAGGAACTAGTTTCTATTGGAAAATATAAGTCAGTAACATATGGTGTTAAAGATGGAAAAGAATCAAAGAGGTGTGAGTTAGTGAAAAGGGATATATGCATAGCTGATTTTATGAAGATGTTTCAAGAGAAACTAGTATAGGAGTACATAGATCACACGCATAGAGCTAGATGGTTAGATGAGCAATTCAAGTTGTGTAAGGACACTTTCCCTCTTAGCACTATTGTCTCTATCATTGATTTTGCTGAGAATTATACACTAAAGCCGCAAAATGAAGTACAATCTATGTATTACCACTCTACACAAGTTACAATTTTTGTACACATGGCATTCATGCATGCACATGATAGCACCGAGGAGGACAGAAAGGTTATAAGAGAATATCACTTCTATATCAGCGATGATCGTACACATTCCTTAGAGTTTGTGCAAGGATGATTTACAGTCTTCTATGATAGTTTAAGGGAAAGAGATATAAGATACAACCAATACTTAATATGGCCGGACAATTGCACCACACAATTCAAGAATGCAAGGATGTTCTACTGGTTGACTAGGATGCATGTGACAAGTGGTGTGCAACATTTTTTGAATTTCATTGAGGCAGGGCATGGAAAGGGAGAGCATGATGGTGCAGAAGCATGTGTGAAAAGAGCTCTTACTAGAGAGGAATTGAAGTATGAAGGTGGTGCAATGTTAATAGATGCAAAAACAGTTATGCAATGGTGTAGCTCTACGATGGGACCAGGTAATGCAGATAAGTCTACGGTTTCTAGATATTTTTGGTTAATAAGTGAATCTAACATTGAAAACTATCTAGATTGTTGTACACTTACTGGATCAAGTGACATGCATTGATTTAGAAGTTCAAATGCAACATCACTAGATATTTATACTAGACATATTGCATGCTTTTTCTCTTCGTGTATGCATTTTTTGTGGGATGAATGTGAATCAAAAGAGTGGGTTGACCAATGGTCTTGTAGACCTTTGCAAACCCTAGATACATATCAACTTCCTAGAGCACTACAAATGAACCGGATTGAAGCATCAGTGGATTTTGACCATGTATCAGACATAGTTGAACCAAGTAAAGGGTTGCAATTTGCTACAATTTTAAGTGTAATTTATTAGTATTAACTTATGTTGATTTTGGTATTAACTTATATCCTTCTATTAAATGCAGGTCATATATATGCATTTATTGTGGATGAAAACAATGAAGAAGGAACAAATTACTTTTTGTGTCATTGTATTGAGGCCAAAAAGAAATTTACTTCTACAGTGGTTGATGGAGAGGGTATTGAGTACCCAATAGGATCCATTGTTGTGATAGGGACATGGCTTAGAAGGTACCACGTTGTTGTGTCGAGTTGTATTAAGACCTCTTAAACTCATTTATTTAGTAGTTGTTGTATTGATTTTGGCATTATCCTTCTATAAAATGCAGGTACCCTATCAAAAATTCTAATGCCTGGTTGTTTGAGGACTTTGAGACACATAGACATATTCTTCATTACTCAAATCTTCTTGTTGCAACAAATATTCATTTGATTAAATATCGTGGTAGACCTCTTAACAAGGATTTGTGGAAAGTTTGTGAATCAAACCACGAGGCAATACTTGAGACACTAAGGGTTAGAGCTGATCCAGAAGGTTCACTTGATTGATTTTGGGCCATCTAGAAGAATAATTCTACAATATGGTAGAATAATTTGACAATTTTGTATATATCTTTTGTGAAACGTTGTAACTTCACTTTTTTGGATGTGCTCTACATGCATATGAGCTATAATGTGCATATGTAGATGCCAAATTTTGTATATAAAAACATCAATGAGTTGTAATGTGCATATCTAGATGCTAAATTTTGTATAAAAAAACAACAATGAGTTGTAATGTGCATATCTAGATGCTAAGTTTTGTATAAAAAACAACAACGAGTTATAATTTGCATATTTAGATGCAAAATTTTGTAAATATAAACAGTAATGAGCTTGATCGTTTATATAAGATGCCAAATTTTATATATGAAAGTGTCCATGGGGCTGATTTGTAAATTTTGAATATGAATATGCAATTTTTTTTCCAAGTGTTTTGGGAAAGTTTTGAGTTATTATTGAATTACCTGATTTGAAGGGCTAGTAGGAATAGTCCAAATCCGAGATAGGATTTTGGTAGGCAGCAACAACACGACCCCATAGGTTCAAATGGATTGTCCATAAGTGCCATGATCTCTGAGTTATGCTACGTCAAAGTTTGACCCTTTTTTTGCTTTGAGTGCTCAAGGGAAAACGTCGCTACGAGGTGGCTCGTAACAATCAGATGCCTTGGGAAGCGAGAAAAGGGCACACCTAGCGTAAACCCAGTCATCCGGATGCGCTCGTGCTAACGGTTCATTCCCACGACAAGTAGAACAAAAGATGCACTATTTTGCCACCTCTCACTAACGGTTTTTGATGCGACAGAAAAAATCTCACCACAAGAAAATGGAATCGAGTTCCCTAAAACTAAGATAGGATTTTTTAGGAAGCAATAACATGACCCCATAGGTTTAAATAGATCATCCATAAGTGCCACGGTCTCTGAATTACGCTATGTCAAAGTTTGGTCATTTTTTTCGCTTTGAGCGCTCAAGGGAAAACATCGCTACGAGGTGGCTCATAATGATCAGACATCTTGGGGAGAAAGAAAAAGGCACACCTAGTGTAAACCCGGCCACCCAAATGTGCTCATACTGACGGTTTGTTCCCATGACAAGCAGAATGAAAGATGCACTATTTTGCCACCTCTCACTAATGGTTTTTGATGCGACAGAAAAAATCTCACCACAAGAAAATGGAATCGAGTTGCCCAAAACCAAGATAGGATTTTGTAGGTAGTGATAATATGACCCCATAGGTTCAAATGGATCATCCATAAGTGCTAAGGTCTCTGAGTTACGCTACGTCAAAGTTTGACCATTTTTTCTGCTTTGAGCGCTCAAGGGAAAACGTCGCTACGAGGTGGCTCGTAACGATCAAATGGCTTAGGGAGTGAGAAAAGGTCACACCTAGCATAAACCTAGCCATCCAGATGTGCTCACACTAACGGTTTGTTCCCACGACAAGCAGAACGAAAGATGCACTATTTTACCACCTCTCACTGACGGTTTTTTATGCGACAGAAAAAATCTCACCATAAGAAAACAAAATCGAGTTGCCCAAAACCAAGATAGGATTTTGTAGGAAGTGATAACATGACCCCATAGGTTCAAACAGATAATCCATAAGTGCCATGGTCTCCAAGTTACGCTACGTCAAAGTTTGACCATTTTTTTCGCTTTGAGCGCTCAAGGGAAAACATCGCTACGAGGTGGCTCGTAACGATTAGACATCTTGGGGAGAGAGACAAGGGCACATCTAGTTTAAAACTGTCCACATGGATGCACTTGCACTGACGGTTCGTTCCCATGACAAGAAGAATGAAAGATGCACTATTTTGCCACCTCTCATTGACGATTTTTGATGCAACAGAAAAAATCTCACCACAAGAAAATGGAATCGAGTTGCCCAAAACTGAGATAGGATTTTGTAGGAAGAAATAACACAACCCCATAGGTTCAAATGGATTTTCCATAAGTTCCATAGTTTTTGAGTTATGCTACGTCAAAGTTTGACCATTTTTTTCGCTTTGAGCGCTCAAGGGAAAACATCACTACGAGGTGGCTCGTAATGATCCGATGCCTTGGGGAGAAAGACAAGGGCATACCTAGCATAAAACCAGCCATCCAGACGTGCTCACGCTGATGGTTCATTCCCATGACAAGAAAAACAAAAGATGCACTATTTTGCCACCTCTCACTGACAGCTTTTGACTGTTTTTGATGCGATAGAAAAAATCTCACCACAAGAAAATGGAATCAAGTTGCCCGAAACTGAGATAGGATTTTGTAGGAAGAGAAAAAAAAACCCCATAGGTTCAAACAAATCATCCATAAGTTCCACTGTCTCTGAGTTATGGGACGTCAAAGTTTGACCATTTTTTCCACTTTGAGCACTCGAGGGAAAACATTGCTACGAGGTGGCTCATAACGATCAGATGCCTTGGGGAGTGAGACAAGAGAACACCTAGTGTAAACATGACCACTTGGATGTGCTTGCACTGACGATTCATTCCCATGACAAGCAGAATGAAAGATGCACTATTTTGCCACCTCTCACTGACAGCTTTTGATGGTTTTTGATGTGACAAAAAATCTCACCACAAGAAAATGGAATTGAGTTGCCCGAAACCGAGATAGGATTTTTTAGGCAGAAACAACATGACCCCATAGGTTTAAACAAATTGTCCATAAGTGATTCAACTCTTCTTTATAGGTGATGAAATGATGAACTTCACTCCATAAGCATGAAATGATGAACTTAAGCATGAAATGTCTTAATTGGTTCTTGAAATGATGAACTTCACTCCAATCTCTTCATGCATGAAGGAATCAAAGAAAATTCACTCAATCAAAATACATAATATCAACATTACCGGTATCAATACTTGGGTATACACAATATGAGCAATAGATAGTTTAAAAGTATACACTATATGAGTTACAAGTAATGAACAAATTGGATCACATTTCAAGACATATACACAACTAACAAATCTAATCACATTTCAATAGAAAATAATTAAGTTTCAGGAATATCATGTTTCATATATATCAATGAACAAATTGGATCGAATATCAAGTTTCATATATATCAAAATGAGCAATAATCATGTACATATATCAAAAAATGGCATAGATGCCAAATCAATAATAGTTACAGAAATGTGGCATGTGCCATGTCTGTCAAAGTCGATATATACATATACAAATGTCGAATATATAAAAAATTGGTCCTTCAATGACCACAACTATAATTATATGTCTCTATCGATATCTATGACTGTGGCGGATCATCAAAATCGAGCCTCTTCAAAGCAGTATGTGGCTCTGTAGGTGTCTGCACAAGGACAATTCAAATGTCTAATCAGATATATTTTCTCAATATAACATCAAAATAACTAAATACTGAACTCTAAATTGTTTGAAGTTGAAATGTTGATTACCTCATCTTTGTCTTCTACAATTCGGTGAGGTTGAGGATCCATGGGATGTCCTACAAGAGGCTGTAACTGGTAAAATAACATTAATACATGTTAATGACACATATGTCAAATAACACATAATAACTAAAAATGAATAGACTAAAAAACTAAAGCATACCGGAGCCTCAGATGGATGTGTTGTGGTCATAGAAGGAAAAGTCACAGATGAATCAGTTATGACCATTTCCTATATCCATGGTAAGTGATCCAAAAGGAGTTAATTGGACAGTTTCAACTCCATTGTGCACTTAGTGAAAAGGAGTTGATCTAAGACAGACATACCTTTTGCCTTGGTCGTGTTGGATCCCATAATATACGTGTAGGACTTCTACTAAAATGGAATGGTAGAATAATAGTAGGAAGTTTGGAAGGGGCCTGTAATAGTTTAAAGACAATCATACAAGTTAATAACCCAAAGTTGTTGGCAAACTAGATAAAACAAATATTTTTAACATATGTAGAAAAAATGCACACCGAAGCCTTGTATAGTTCTCTTGTAACCTTAGGAGGCCTAGTCGAATCTGATGCAGCTATTATGATTTCTAGTATGAAAAATGATAACATATGATATAGACATAAAAGGATTTAGTTATTTCAAACAAGCAAGAATGCAATCCAAAGTGAATATGAAGATATCACCTCTTCCCTCTATTGAACCTCATCGACATTAGGTGCATTCATTAATTTCATAAACCCCATATGTTTCTGTATATAGAACAAATAAATTAAGTGCATTTATCAATATCTACATATACATGTTTAATCATAATACATTTCAACAATTGAATTTAAATTGTAGTGAATTACCTTCTGTCATTTGGGTGTCCGAGAGGATATCTTTTTCTACCTCAGAGTGCTAGAGGATGGCTTTCTCACACGAGATGTCCTCGAGGTAGGTAGGGTAAACTAATGGAAAAAAATTAACATAAGAGAAAAGAGCATGTATTTAATATATCACTTAAGTAAAAAATATATAAATCTAAATGGTACCGCATAGCTATCTTGGCCAAAGTCAATGGCTGAAAGTGTGATATCATCAAGTTGGGACATCTCAGCCACTGATAAGCCCTACAAAATATCAAGTAATGATACATATAATTAACAAAATATATTATGAATCCAATGTATTATTATATTTTTAACAAATTTACAAATCTCTACCTCTGGTGGCGAAACTACTCGTGACCATGGAGTCGACTGAATAGTATGTGGTGTACTCCCACCACCTGTTGCACCCTGCAATGCATTTTATTTATATGTCACTTTAAATTGTTCTAAAAATAAAAATTCATTTCTTTTTATAAGATTTAGTCACTTAATTGATAACATGTCATAAACAGAATTAAACACAGTTGTGTTTGATAGAGAGGGTACAACATATTGAGCAATTCGTCGGTGAGGAAGCATGGCATCTTCTACCACAACATTTACATGAATGAGATGTCCCACCATCCTCGTCTATGTCAGTGTATACACTAAAACATACACCCTGGCAGGTGGGGCAGATATGTTGAATGGGTTGGCTCGTGCCAAATGATGCATGAGGTGTTGTTGATGAAGGAGGTACCACCGAGGAAGGAGGTGTCACTGATGAAGGAGGTGCTACAGGTGCTGGTACATCCTTTTCTCTGACCAGCTGTGTGCCATGCTGAACAATGACATTAGTCAATGATGCAGCTGCCTGAAGAGTTTGTAATTCCATAGACTCCTTCAAGGATATAGGGATAGTGACATGAACCATGGGTTTAGGAGTTGTACTCCTCCTATTTTGTGGATCTACCACCCTATGGGCCCCAAGTCTATCCTACACAGAGCCTCTCCCTCTACCTTGAAATTGTCGGATGTCAAAGTAATTCGGCTTCTCGCTAAGGATAAACTCACAATACAACTTTCTCAAAAAATATCGAGGCACCTCCCAATTATTACAAGGTGGTTGGTCAAAGACCATATACCACCTATCCCAAAAATCATTTTTCAACCTAGCATTAACACACCAATGTATAGGAAACTAATTCGTATTTAGTTCTAGGTTGTTACTGGTAACAGGATCGGTGAAAAGAGCACATATGTCAGCTTTAACTATGCCCTTTTTCTTCACTTGATCATATGAAAACCCATCCGCATAAAATGTTTGACATCTATCCCTCCATGAACCCCATTTTGTAACCTCCCTAGATACCTCATTTGCACTATTAGCCATTGTTTCTAGTGTTCTAGCAAGGGTTGAGTGGTGCTCAAGCCTAGAGGTCCTCAACCTATTCACCAATATAGAAATTTGGTCACTATTTTGTGTAAGGCAATTGATGAGATCCTCTTGTGTGGCATCTACATGATCTAATGGAGGACGTGGAGGGTTTTGGGGTGGTGATGGTTGTTGAGGAGCAACATTTTCAGGATTTTGAGGGTTTTCTTGTTGCTCTTGTGCAATGTTAACATGGTTTTCTTATGTTGCTTGTGCAGGAGGAGGTCTTTGTTGTCTATTTCATTTTTGGGGATTGCTTGAAGAATCTGACATCAAATTAATAAAAACAAAACTTAAATCAATTAAAAAACCCCAATTTAATTAAAATGCAAAGAAAAATAATCAAACAAATCAAATCTTACCTGTTCGACAGGGTGCCATTGTTGAAAATTGCTTTTGATTATGGGAAAATAAAAAATAGCTGCAAACCCGTGCGGGTTCGATGCTTTTTTTGGCTTCTCCTTGCTGCTGTTATGAAAATGGTTTATGAATTTTTTATTTTTTTTTTGGCATGTGGCCACTTTTTTGTTCACCATCTTGGTGCACTTACCCAATGGTTTGACCCTCTTAATCTTATCCAATTTTTAAAAAAATTAATAGTTTAGAAACTATATTTAGAGTACTACAATTCTTTTTTTTTTCTCAACTCCTAGTTTTGAGTGCATGACCTTCAAATATCTCTTTGAAGTTCAGATTTACCTATTTTCAGAAGGAAAAAAGTGGCCACTTATACGCCCCTTTTTGTTCACCATCTTGGTGCACCTACCCAGAAGTTTGGGTTAGATGACTCTAAACCAGTTGGAACTCCTATGGTGACTGGATGCAAATTATCTAAGAATGATTACTCTTTGAAAGCTAATCAAATTTTGTACAGGTCAATGGCTGGTGGACTGTTGTATCTTACTTAGACTAGGCCAAACATTATGCCTATTTTGTGCATGTTTGCTAGATATCAAGTTGATTCGAAAGAGAGTCATGTCACTATTGTGAAGAGAATATTTAGATACTTGAAGGGAACTGTGGATTATGGTTTGTGGTATGCGAGGAATGATGATTTCATGTTATGTAATTACACTGATGCTGAATGGATTGGTGATGTTGATGACTGAAAGAGCACCTCTGGTGGTGCTTTCTTTTTGGGTAAGAAATTGGCTTCATGGGCTAATAAGAAACAGGATTCAGTGTTCTTATCTACTACTGAAGCTTAGTACATTCCTACTACTAGTAGTTGCACTCAAATGGTTTGGATGAAGAAAATGTTGAAGGACATTAGAGTTATCTATGATGAGTCTACTATCATATATTGTGATAATTTCAATGCTATTAACATGTAAAAGAATCTGGTGCAACATTCAAAGACTAAACATGTGTTAATCAAATATCATTACTTGAGAGAGAAAGTCAGTGAAGTTGGAGTATGTGTCTACAAAGGAATAGATTGCTGATATTTTCACTAAGCCTTTGCCTATAGATACATTTGTCTACTTGAGAGACAAGTTAGGGGTATCCACCCCTCCTGATGAAAACTAGATGCATTGAGTTGCATCAATCTGGTGGACTTCACAGTCTTATTCCTTTTATTTGTATTGATGAGTTGGTGTTGCTCCTCTGGTGGAGTAGTCTATTGGATTGACTATCTATTTATGGTGGAAAGAATCATGTTTTATTCATCTAAGGGGGTTTGGTTTTCTATTTTGAGATGATCTTTGGCATTGCTATCAAAGGGGGAGAGAAGCATGTGAAAAACTATTTTATCTGCTTGATCTTAGGGGGAGTTTGTTGGAGTTGTTTTCTTTCTTTGCATTGATTGTTTTTCACATTCATATGTTGTCATCAATGCCAAAGGGGGACATTGTTGGACATTACTGCTACTAGGATATGTTGTTGTCATTGATGTCAACATATCTCTGCTCTGGTGATTGCAAATTGGTTTTGGTGATCTGGGAAGCTTAATTGATCATGGATCATATGATCTGGTTTTGCAGTTTGTTTTTCTGATCAGTTCTTTGCAGAGTTCAGTATTTCCTTGGTATATTTTGGTGTGATCAGATCTTGAGCTGAGTCTTTGGGGGACTGTTTGGGATGGTCTTGTGTATCTTTATTTCAGATGGTTTGTGATTTGGTGCTCTGCAAGTTAGCTTTCTTCGTGAAAGTTGTTGATGATTGAGTGTTCATGAGTTTTAGACATTGACAGATGAAGATTTGATAAGTGGTGTTGGTGCAATTGTTTCTGATGATTCTAACATGCTTGTTGGTGTTTCCTAATTGTGTCCTATTTGTTTTGACGATCCACATTTATTGTTGTGTGAGCTCTTGGTGAATTTGTTGATCTGGTGATGTTCTTCGTGTTATGAGATATTCTTGGTGTTGTAGCGTGTTGCAGTTGATCTTGGCGTGATTTCCAGTGGTGTTACATGTTTGGAGATTTTTCATGTATATCATTATATTGGTCTGGTTGTCGATATTTATAGCATGTGATGTAATTTTGTAATTATGAGTTGAGGGTTTAGACGACCTTATTGTCAATGTTGATGAATTGTATAAATAGGTGATAATGTCATACAATTTTGGTATCAAGGTTGTGTTTGCATTATGTGAGAGTGGTGTGTGTGCAAACAAGTGATTCATTCTTCAACATTGAGATTGAGAGGAGATTGATGTTACAGAGAAGACAATTGTGCTTAACCAGAACTGTCATCAAGCATTTGCAGATGCTATTATTGCAGCTCATTTCTTTCGGATTGTAGTCTGAATCTTATTGTAAGTCAATGAGGCTTCCTTGAGGGTTGTAGCCTTCTAGGTCATTATCTTTTGAGCAGTGAGCTCTAGGCAATGTGCTTGAATGCATGTGCGTTCCCCATTGTAATATTTACACATACTACTACAAAGTATCATCTTATTATGGGTAGGTTCCCACCATGGTTTTTCCCTTAATCGGGTTTTCCACATCAAAATATTGGTGTTGTGTGTTGTGTTGTCAATTTCTTATCTTTGTTATTATTGCAGTTTATCAGATCTGTATTTGTGATTAAGTTAAATTTGATCTGGTGAAAACTGATTCACGCCCCCCCCCCTCTCAGTTTTCCTTCATTGTTGTTTCCAACATGACTATGGTAGATTGGACACATGACAATGACTTTTGTATTAGAAGTGTTTTGAATCTGGCACTTAGTGACAATTGACAGATCTAATAGGAGCTTGCTATGGGATGGAATGTCTTGTAGCACGATGACATGGCATCCCTTTTTTGTCTTTAGTGTGATCAAATATTGAGTGGTTAATGCTTATATGTGTGACAATATTAAGACCATTAAATTTTCCTATGTGTGGGTGCAAAGTTTATGTTGTGGTCCATTTCTTACCTTTGTTGAATTGGTACGAGTTTTGACATATGCATTAATAAATTTCTCTAATTTATCAAAGGTTATTCTCCTATCTTTTTTTTAATTTTTTTTATAGGGACTTATCATGTTTGTTCCTATTATTCTCTTCATTTTAAAGAGTTTCATTATGTAATTTGAATTAAATAATAAAATTCATACTTATTACATATAGTCGTCAAACTCTTCATAGTATTAGATTAAAGTGAAATCTTTGGTATCAATCTCACAATTTTTTTTTCTAGTTGGCATGTGTGGTTGAGTTATTCAATTTTTTCGACATATATAAAATTTTGATTTTAAAAATTAAAGTTGTTTTTTACATTGAAAATCCACTTGTTAGTGTAAATTATATCCTTTTAATGTCTATTTGAGCATTAGATTTATTTATTTTAATCTTTAAAAATTTACAAATTTTCATTTTGAACTTTTATTGATTTCCTTTTTTAATAATTAAAAATTTGATTGAATGGTCTTTGTAATTATATAAATTGTGACATCTTTCATAATATTCTTCTATATTTTTTGTGCATCTAAACATGGAAAAGTTCTCACAAGATTTAGTTAAATTTTTTTTGTCTCTTTTAGTACCCTTTAATATTAATTCTATAAATTTATTATTAAGTCTATGAGATTTATTTACTCATTAGCACAAAATTGTTGTTAGTCTTTAAATGTGTGTAAATTAATATTAAAATTATCTAATAATTAGATTTCACATTGCTAAGTATTTGACATATTTTCATATGTGAGAGGAAATTTGACTACCAAAAAACTTATTGGATTCAACTTATTTCATATGCAAGATGAAAATTAACCATCATCCCATATATTTGATTCAACTTCTCTTATATGTGAGACAAACTCTAACTTTCTTTTGTGGGACATTGTCACTATGTAAGAGGAAGCAAGGCTCAATTACTTTATCCACAAGCAAATTTACTATATTTAATTCATCTCCACTTCTCTCTTTCAAAGTAATTTTAAACATTAAAATCTTATGTTTAAAAAATTGACTAGATCAATTTATTTTCCAATTTTTTTAATTAATATTAAAAAAAATATTACATATAGCAATTTTAAATTGCACCTCTTTGTCTATTGGTGAAACTAAATGGTTCTCAATGACCCGTCAAGATAAAGTCTTGTTAGCTACTAGACCCTAACATATAAGATATGAGGCCAAGACTATGCATCAAACTATTTTGACAACCCTATATTAGATAGCAAAACAATCTTCCATAAAGAAGAACTTTTGTAGATGATGTTGACATATACATACAAGAGATGGTTTTGGTGATGATTTTAGTAATGCCATATGATGGTGACATATATGTAAGAGATGATTTTGGTGATGATAGATGATGGTGACATATTTGTAAGAGATGATTTTGGCAATGATTTTAGTAATCTCATATGACTGTGACATGTAAGTGTAACTAAGAAATCATGGAAAAGCATCAAAACATAAATATTAGGCAACTGTAAACCTAAAATGCAATGAAATCAAGTCCTAATACACTCAATAAAGGAATGAAATACAATATTCAAAACAAACACAAACCAAAGTGCTGGAATCCCCTTCATAGCTCCTCCATTGTCCTTTTTCCTTCAAATTGGATGGATGTCACCTACAAATGCAAATGGAAATGAAAGCAAATTGGATTGCTAAGAGTGATTTGAAAGAGACAGTGTAAGGGTACTTGGATTGTGGTTAGCCATGACTGAAGAAAAGTGCTAAATTTATAGGACAAGAATCTCCAAAATTGATGAGAAATTGAAAAGAGCAACAAATTCGAAAGTTGGCATGATTATGTCATGATTGATTGACAAATTTGATGAAAAATTACAATGTCAAAATAATGACAAATTGAGAGAAAATTGTGCTCATCAATTATGACAAGATTGAGAGGGAAAATAGCCACTTGATTATGACAATTTATCCATAAAATTTGCTCATGAAATAATGACAAATTAGAGAGAAAATAGTTTTAATTTATGACAAACAGAGCATGAAAAGAGGAGCCCAATTTAGAGGAGAAATTAGTGGAAAATGTTAGGAGAAAATTAGGTGGCAAAAAGAAGTTTGAAAATTAAGAAATTAGGTGACACTAATTAATAAACTTAATTTCTTAATTAGCTCACAAAAGGAGGAATAATTAGCCAATTAAATATATCAATTTAATTGTGAAATAGGACACTTGGGATAAATGAATAAATTCACTTATCCTAAAGGGAAGTGTTAGTAAAGGATTAAATGAAGTAATCATTAAACCCTAGGAGACGGTCTAGAAATGAAATAGGTCTTGACATGATTAAAGCCAATAAATGACAAGGATCACAATCAAAAGGACAAATGACAAAGACTTGATATTGATATGACATTGATTGACAAAATGATTGTATTGATAAAAGACAATTGATAAAGGACCAATGACCGATTGATCCAAAATTGACAAAGATTGACGATTGATGGAGATCGATGACAAATCGATCAAAGATTGATAAAAGGTTGAATGACAAGAAGATTGACAAAGACTGATGATGAATTGATCAAAGTTGATGAGAAAATTGATAATTGATGATTAAAAAGAGATCAGAAATTATCTAAATTGATTGCCAATTGATTGAAAATGATAAAGATCTAGGACAAAAACCTAATTTGACACCGATTAGGATTGACGATGTCCAATTGACATGATAAGTTGATCACGACCACCGATTTCAATTTGAAAATGATATTGACAAGACCTAATTGAAATGCGAGAGAAATGGAATCAAGTAGTACAAACAAATGTGGAAGAATGACATGATGTCGACAAATGATAAGGATCTAGTGCGCGACATAGAGGAAATGTTAACAAGAAGTGAACACCCTAAAATAAGGTCACACAGACATGTAACAATATGACACTGCAAGCGTTGACCATTTTTAAACACCTACAATGAGAGATGATTTTGGCAACCCCATATTAGATAGCATAACAATTTTATGAGCTATGATATATACGTAAGAGATGATTTTGGTGATGATTTTGGCAATCCCATATGATGGTGACATATACGAAAGAGATGATTTTGACAATTCTATATCAGATAGCATAACAATTTTATGAATGATATAAAATCTTCCATCAAAAAAAACTTTTAAAATGGCGAACAACCCAAAAGATAACCTTTCCTAGATGATGGTGACATACACCTTTAGGGAAAAAAAATTCCCACTTCAAACTACGAGATGCAAGAATGTTTTTACCTTTCTCCATTGAAAATAACCTGCATTACGGATTATGATGTATTATGACATAGCTTTGTGTCCTCTTCCTCTTTTTATAGCAGTTGGACAGTATGATTATCACGTTTATTGTACGTAGAATATCTTCAAATTATAAAGGCCGAAAGCAGGAAAACACATCTTCTGTAATAATACTTTTCAGTAGATATATATGCAAATCTATTATGAATTGTGCTTGTATGTCTTGACTGTTTATTTGTATTATTCTGCTCTCTGACTGTTACCAGTTGAATTAAATGCCTATGATATAAGGACGGTCATGACGTACCACGACAAGATATCACTGAATCGCTACTAAAAATGAAAGAGATTTTATGAAAGGGCATTTACCTAGGTAGAATACCTGCAAGTACTCTTTTGTTCTCTTCTTCCTACTTTTGTCTTCATCCATTCAATTCGGCCTTTGGCCTTTGGGTTTCTGAATATTCTCCATGTAACAACTGTCTCTCTTTATTCCCTGTTTTGGCAGGGATCCTATTGTAATCATGGCATACCTAATATCTATCTTTTCTAGAAATTTCAATGTAAAAACAAATATGTATTAGCTGGTAACCAATGTAAAACAATTCCATATCTTGTGTAGAATCAGATTCTCTCTGTCCCTGTCAATTACCAATACTTATCATCCAACTGTGTAATGGAATCAGTACACCACCTTTAAGTTAACACATATATATTTATATTGATAATTCTGAGTTATTTTCGCAACTCAGTTCTGTTTTCAATCGAACGGCTTAAATCACACACATTAAGCATTAATTTTTAGACTTGAAAGTATTAAACACTCAGAATTGACTGACATTCTCTAGGCTTAATATGTTTAAGGCTGGCTGCTTTCAACCAGTCTTGTTTTGGTCTTATTTAATGTCAAGTTGGGACGAGGGAAGGGCAAGCTGAGGTGAGACTAACGTACACCAGATAAACGTGACCCTTGGAGTCAAATCTGAGACCAACAGAAAACAAATTAACCCATAACCAAAATCAACTATACGGATCTCTTTAAATATCAGAAAAGAATAAAAAAATTTTTGATGTAGATGAAATCAAAGATAGTCTATCAGTTCTGAGCTTCCTAACTTTCAAATTTACATAAGACCAATCAATAAACTTTATGATGGACTCTTCAAATTTCCAAATATCCTCTTCAAATGAATCTTACAACAAAAAGATGAGTACTGTGTACTTACCTTTTCAAAATTGTAAGATTATTCAGTGCTTGTGTTCCACCAGTACACGCTGATTTAGTAGGCTTTACAGTGAAATAGCTATTCATTCTACCGAGTTTGTTCACGAGACTAATCTTTTGTAGTGTGGGTCTGTGACTACGACGTGGCTTTTACAGGCAACAAATAAAGCTTTTGGTGATGTCTTCTGTTACTAAATTTGTACCATATTCAATGACATCAGATCAATTGTATCAGTCATTCAATTTTGAAAATTAGAATGATGGGTATGTTATGTTATAGATTCTTTTATATTGTGAATGTTTAAAAAGTTTTGTATTAGATATAAAGTATATAATTTGTTTAAAATCGTTTGGTAAAATTGAAAGTTAGAATGATAGAATATGTTGTAGATTATCTCTAATCTTATCAAATGTTAAAACTCTTCTATTCTATTCGACAATCATATAATCTTCAAAATGATAAATAAACAATGAATTCCTATTTTCCGAGTCATTTCTGTTATTATGGTTGTTCGTTGCCTGGGTAGAGTCATTCAAAAAGTTTGAAAAGTAGAATGATGAGTATATTATCTTTTAGATTAGCTTTTATTTCGTGAATGTTAAAACCTTTTTAACATTAGATCATTTGTATTAGATCTAAAGTACACAATCTGCCTAACAGTTGTTCAACAAATTTAAAAGTTAGAATGACCAGATATATTATCATATAAGAAAGTATAAATATTCTAAAATCTAATAATCTGCCAAAATGATAGATAAACATCCAAATCCTTTCAGTAATCATGATTTTTCGCTGCCTGTCATGTCTTAATATATCTTGTTAGGAAGGATATGATATTTTCCCACCCATCTTTCAGTTATCATGGATGTTTGCTGCCTGTCATATCTTGTTAGGAAGGGTATGATATTTTCCCACAATTATACTTTGTTCATTCGGCTAATGGAGCTTCCCAGTGGGAATAGTTTAAGGTTTTTGTTTATTTTATTTGGGGAATTTCCATTTCTGTGATATTCAAATGTGGATAGGAGAAAAGTGATAAGTATATATTTTGTTCTGAAATTTCTTTTGTCTTCTTTTCATATTGTATGATTTAAAATTAAGATAAATTATATTTTTAAATTAATTTTATTTTCACTTCTAAATCAAAATATATTATATAATTTATTAAACAAATTTGAATATTATATATTTCTTGTTAGTTTCTTATTTGTTTTAACAAGTGAATATATCTTTCATGAGAAGACTAGGCTACAGTCAGAATTATCTATGATTAATGATTTTATCATCCAAAATGGCATGGATGCTTAGTCCTTTGCTCGGGAAAAGGAGCCTAGGAGTGCTTTTTCTTAGAGAAGAAATTTATTGGAAACAAAAATCTCAGGAAACCTGGCTTGCAGTTGGGGACCGGAACACCAAGTTCTTTCATGCCTCCACTAAACTTAGACACCTTAAGAACAAAATAGTTCAAATTGACTCTGTGAATGGAAGGCTTGAGGATGAGAGTTAGATAGCCGCGGAAGGTGTCTCTTTCTTCTCACATATGTTAACTAAGCGACAAGTCCAACATTCTCATATACTTCTGCAATCCATCCCTAATTGTGTATCTGAGGCAGATAATAATATGCTTATGGCTCCTTTCACTCTGAAGGAGCTCAAGGAGGTCATTTTTTCTATAGCCCCGGATAAAGCCCCGAGGCCAGATGGGTTCACCATGCTCTTCTTTCAAAAATGTTGGTACTTCATGGGAAATGATATATTATTAGCTCTAGAGGAAGCTAGAATACATAAAACCATGCTAAAAGAGCTTAATCATACCTTGATTGCCCTTATCTCGAAGAAAGATAATCCTGAAACTTTTGCAGATTTCCGCCCTATCTCGCTTCGTAATTATCTCTACAAAATCTTTACCAAAGCAATATCTATCCAGCTAGCTAAGATTCTCCCTAAAACTATTTCAGAAGAGCAAGGGGGCTTTGTCCCTGGTAGAGAAACCCCAGAAGGTGCCATTTTGGCCCATGAAATCTTGCACTCTATTAGGTTACATAACAAATCTTCTATGGTTCTCAAATTAGATATGATAAAAGCGTATGATCGGGTTGACTGGGATTTTATCTCCATGGTCCTCATCAAATTTGGCTTTCATAAAAATTGGGTAAAATGGATTCAGGCTTGTATTTCTTCTCCCTTGTTTTCAATTATCATCAATGGATCTCCTACATGCTTCTTTTCATCCTCTAGAGGCATTAGACAAGGGGATCCTCTCTCCCCCTTTCTATTTATCTTAATGGCAGAGAGTCTCAATAGATCAATAATTCATGCTAGATAGGTGGGAGGTGGGAAAGACATCTCCTTTAATGATGGAAATGATCCTTACACACATAATCTGTTTGCAGATGACACTCTTCTTTTTGGGGAATCCTCTATCATCGAAGCTCGGGTTATTAAGCAAATCATTGATGACTATTCCATGGCTTCTGGACAATTAATTAATCCAGCAAAATCTAAAATCTTCTTTTTAAATGTTTCTCCATTAGTCCAACATCATCTTCTTAGTTTTGGGGGATTTTCAGTGGGAGAGTTCCCTTGTCGATATCTCGGAGTTCCCTTCTTCTCAGAGTCTGAGAAGCACCATTTTTGGGACAAGATTATTTCTGCAATCTCCCAACGGATCCTATCATGGAAACATAAATGGTTATCCCTGTCTAGAAAGCTACTCATGATAAAATCAGTCTTAAATGCCATCCCTATTTACCTGATGTCAGTGCTTAGTATGCCTAAGCGATCAATAGAGGAATTTCAATCTATTTTGAGGGATTTTCTCAAGGCAAATAATGTCACTGAAAAGAAAAAATTGCCCCTTCTTGCTTGGAGTAAGGTTTGCACTCCTAAACCCATCTGGGGTGCAAGAATGAGAGATCTACCCTTGCAAAATAAAGCACTGGGTGCGAAACTTCTTTGGAATTTATACCAAAATCCGAATTCAAAATGGACTAGACTATTGAGGTTGAAATATCTTGATTCTGAGGCTAGGGAGAGGATCTTCACAACCTTAGTTTTGCCTAAAGGGTTTGCCATGTGGAATTTCATGGTCTCTTATCGAGATCTCATTTTACCCTCCCTCTTGTGGTTAATCCACAATGGATCTAAAGCTCGATATTGGGAGGATTCTTGGAATGGGCATACACCTTTATCTCATATTCGGGATTGGCATCCCCTTGATAATTATCTTAAGAAAACTTGGGGTGATCGAGTTTGCCTTTGCTTAGACATCCAGGATGACCTTGCAACGTGGAAGGATTTCTCTGGCATATATGTTACCTCAAATTTGGTAACTGAATTACAAAAAGAACTTTCCTCCAGAACTATCATATTATTTCCTCTTGTTTCCTCTTGAAGATGAGCTCATTTGGCTAGGTTCTCCATCTGGCCAATATACAGTTAAGGTTGGCTATGAATCAAAATTTCTTCATCTATCTTCTAACTCATGGCCTACAAAACTATTATGGGGATTTGCATGCCTTCCTAAGGTAGGTGCCTTCGCTTGGCTAGCTATTTGATGGGCTGGGGTTAGGGATAGACTAGCCTAGTCTATGCTCTTAGATCCTTTCCTTCGATCACCTAGTGTTCTCCACACACCCTAGGGTCTCTAGGACTTCCTTTTCTTGAGGAGTCCCCTGACCTTTCCCAATCCACCTACCAATGAGTTGCTATGCTTCTGCTAAGGTCTCACCTACTCATGAGACTCAAAATCCCTTACTATGGCTAATAAGGGCTAGGCTTGTTCTACACCTTCCAAGGTCTTAGCAAGGTTATATCAAGTCTAATTCATGATCTTTCCACCCATTCATGTGCCCTCAAGAAGTTTCAAGACTCCAACCCCTTACCGATTTCACTATTTTGTGTTTTTGCTTACAAAATAGGGCTACAAGGATTTTGACCAATTAGGCCTCCTACGCGGTCCTTTAGGGATCCCTCTCACAAACGATGCACAAACAATCCAAACACCCAAAATGGACTACCATTCATTTGTCAAGGGCTCAAGGATTTTCTAGGTTTTAGGCCTCCAAGTGGTCGTACAGTGCCCTAGGTAGATTTTAAGGTTTTTAAGGGTTTTTAGGACCTGTTAGGGACACAGTGCAGGTTTGTTGTTCTTGCCACCTTGTCTGGATTGGTGGAAGCTTCTCCTTCACACCAATGGTACTTCACTCACCCCTCTCCAACTCCTCCAAAGGGTGCTCTCTTCTCTGACCAACCTTGCTCTCCAAGACCTCTGCAACTTAACCCTTCCTAGCCGGGCACTGTTCAGTCTCGCCTAGGATTGGGTCTCTTGATGGCCTCCCTGCATTTTCAAGGGCCCTACTTGTTTTTTAGTATGGTACAAGGTCTGCACTCTCATTCCCCATGGTTTTATGGTGGTTCCACAATGGGGAATGGAGTTATGCAGCCATTTACACAATCCTGTCCAAAACTGGACAGTAAGAAGACAGTTTTCAAAATATTTACAAACACACACAACCTGCAAATAAAAACCTAATCTAATTCCTCATAATGAAAGTATTTACACCATATAAGACACTCCACATAGTTTTACATGCAAATCAATCCTTTAACCAGTTCGGTTGCTTCATTCAAACTGACTGGTAACCAAAAATACAGTCACAGTCAGGTCACTTTGCTTAGGCCGTACAATATCTGACATCCAACCCATTCATTTAGGGTTTACAAATACTTATACTACACATACCTCGGCCTGTGTGCCCATACTAGGGTTTTCCACGCTAATCTAAAGAATTTGACATCATGGTGGAAAAGTTGCTTGACAACTTTTAAAAGTTGTTATGCAACTTTTGCAACTTTTGAGCAACTTTCCCAATGTTGTTTTTCATGACTCCTAGACCCACATTGGGCATACCTAAGGACACCACCATGCTATGAGGGACCCCTAAACACCTCAAAGGCACACGTACCCTCAATTTTCAAGATATCCTCAATCTTGACTTATAACCCTTAAGACCTCAATTAGGACCCTAAATAGGACCTATGAGCACATGGCTCATTATTTTATATACAAAGGCTTCAAAAGAAGCATAACACCAACAAAACAAGGAGGGAGAGCTTGGAAGGGTGCTCCTACACCACTATCCAGGATAGGGTCCTCATGGGCGCTAGATTAGATAGGTTAGGGATCACTGTGGTATTTCCTTGAACTTTATGTGGTTACTTCATGGAAACCTCTGATCATTTATTTATGTAGTGTCCCTTTGCCTTGGATTGTTGGTATTGGTTACTTCAGAGACTAGGCTGGTCAACAGCTGTTGGCCCCAATCTTTGTGATCATTTCAAAGCTTGGCCTTTATTGCACAAATCTTCCACGTTTGCACCCCTTTGGGAAATCAGTCCTTCTCTAATTATTTGGAATATCTGGCTTGAAAGAAATGAGAGAGTTTTTAGGAACAAACCTACTCCATGGGCACAAGTTATAGATAAAATAGAGAAATCAATATTTGAAGTTATGCTCTCATAGCATTTTAAATTAATGCATACCAAAAAGAATTTTACCAAATGTGACTTTTTTATTTATGATACCTGGCCTCTTCTTCAGTCTCTCCTAGTTCATGGCTGTCAATCTTCTAGCCCATCTTCCTCGTCCTGACTATCTGCCAGCTGGCTACCTCCTCCACCTGGTTTTGCAAAATTAAATTATGATGGTGCCTCTAGGGGGAATCCGGGCATCTTTGGAGCTGGGGTGGTTATTAGGAATTCTAATGGAAATATAATTAGAGCAGCCTGTAAGAAGTTACCACCTGATTCTAATAATGTTGTGGAGATCGAAGCCCTCCTTCATGGTCTCACCCTTGCCACTTTCATGAATATTCCTAACATTATTGTTGAAGGGGACTCAATGGTGGTTTTTAAAATTGTCTCCTCAAGAGAGACTTCATCTTGGAAGCTAAGGTATAGATTAGATATGGTTTTGGATAAGATCACATCTTTTCAATCCTTCAAAATCAAACACTATTTTTGAGAAGCAAACATGTTAGCATATTTTTTGGCAAATAAAGCTATTGATGGCCCTATTTTGCAGCAGGAAGTAGATGTGAGACATCTCTTACATCTGGTTTAATTTTGATTTGTTGGGGAAGGTCGATTTTATTTATCAAAGTATATAGGTATGGCTTTTATTCTCACTCTTTCCTCTCATAAGTTTTCAGTGGAGGTCCCTCCTTTTCTGGGATATGGACTTTGGTATTGCCATTTAACTTTGTCAAGTTCACGTTAGACACTTGGACTACAATAGTACAGATCGTCATGTTTAATTTGTGTTTGGTGACATTCTTGGTTCCTCCTATCCTCTTATTCAGATGCTATGGATGTTTTATTTTTTGAGGCTTCATATCACATTCATTTCTATATTGTTTGATTTTTGTGACTCTTGGGTGTGCACATCTGCTAACAATGATCTTAGTCAGAAGGTATGCAGGGATGGATCGGAATTGGATAGTAGTGTGGATTCTACATTTCTTTCCATGAATGATATTGCGGTTATGATTTCTATTTCTACAATTACGGTTGGTATTAGAGACCTGGACCATACTTCCTCCTCAGTTGCAACCTATTCTAGTCCCTCTTCTTTATCCCCTTTCTCCCCTGGGTTTTCTTCAGATGTATAAGGGCTTTATTGGGTGAGATATAACTTGTTTCGATGTATTTTGTCAAAAGGATTGTGGATTATCATGGGTGAGGGTGGGGTAGTTCTTTACGATAATTCACTCTTGTTACTTGGGCTACAACCAGGGGTTTTCTTCCTAGTTCTTTCCCGCTGGTAATGCCTTCTTGAACCAGGCTCTATAAATCTTCTTTCTTAATTAATAAATTTTGTGGCTCTACCACTTTTATCAAAAAAAAAAAAAAGTGAATAAACTTGTAAACTACAACCAATGAAAATCAAGAAAAAAATAATCAAATTTAAATCTTTTTCAAACTTATTGAATATTTGAGGATTAAAACTAAATATTTTTATAGATAATAAGAAAAGAAACATTTTATGATTTTTTTTTATTGATCATATTTGAAACCCCACAAAATGTCTAGACATAATAAAAATATTTTTAATGACCCGAATACTAACCTATTTACATAATTTTTGCCTACAATGAGAATTGCTCTCATATTTTCAAAACATGTAAGACTAAATTATATTCTAAATATTTCATTGTATTATATTATACTATATTAATATTATTAATTAAATTATTTTGTAATTACAATTTAATTCTAATGAATCTATTATCAATATTATATTTATATTATTAATTAAATAAATTAAAATTTTATTATTCATTAAATTATATTAGAATATATCTAACTAAACTATTTTTAATATTATATTATTTTAAATAAAATAATAAATTGTCTTTTATTAATATATGAATAGTTATTAGATTATGTTTAGAGTAATCCTTATTAAACTATGTTCTATATATTCTATTATTTAATATAATATTATTATTATATTATATTAATATTAATCTTTAATTAAACTATTTCTTAGTGATTCATTCTTACATGTGAAATATTTCGTACTTAATAATATATCCACACAAATGATGACATCTTATTGATTGGTGAATTCAAATTGTATCTAAGTTTACTAATTCAATTTTTTGCCACATCTTAACCTAAGGCTTTTGATTCTCAAAGGCTTGAGATATTACTAGATGAGATACAATTCCCTCTTACCATAATTATGTTAGAGCATATTTAGCTATTAGTTGCATTTTTACAACTAGTAATGCTTTTTTGTTTAAGTTCACTTAGGATTTCTTATTTTAGTTATGCACCTAGTTTAGCTTTTATGCATCTAGTTTAGCTAGAGTGGAGCTTTATTTAGCTCCTCGTGCTTGGATTTTAGTTCTCATAAATTTAGCTCATTGCTTTGCATCTCATTGTACAATTGTAATTCATTTTGTATTCTTTTCTTTTGAGTAATATAGCATTCTTTTTTGTAGCTCTTTCATTTGTGGAAGGTGTTTTGTTTGTTGTTTGAGCTTGCAGGCTTGTGTTGCAAAATTCAACATGGTATCATAGCTTTGAAACTTCAACATGCTATCAGAGCACAAATTTCGCACACCCCTTCTCAAGTTTTGAGGGTTTCTTTACTCAAAAGAATTACAAAGTCCCAAATTTTATTTTGTATGGATCTGGTCATGGAAACAAAAATTATTAATTTTGGAGCAAAACAAGCATTGCCATTGTATCTATAATGTTGAAAAACCCTAGAATTGACTGTTGTTTCATCAAAATTGGAGTAGTTAAAATTTGGGGTAAAATTGGTTGAAGGCACACTTTTTGAGGCAATTTTTAGAGGTAGCTAAAAAATATGGGCACTTTGTTTTGTTATATGGAGCCTAATTAGACTTGGAGGTTAAATTTTCCATACATCTATTGGCACAGTTTCCCACCAAATTATTTAACATGGGTTTGGGGGCAGTGCCCCCAAGACGAGGTCAAGGGGCAGCGCACTTGGCGCACTCCTTGTCGCGATACAGGGTGGGGTCGAGGAGAAACACTCCGCGAGCCTAAAAAAGTTTAATTATTTTATAAAGGCGTCAGGTGTCATTTTTCTATTGGTTGACATATTGTAACCCTAAATTTGTAACCAATAAATAAGTCTTGATAAAATGACTTAGGGTTAGGGTTTTCAGTAGTGAATTTTGTAGCATTTTGCAGCAGTATTGAGTTGCAAGGGATTGTTGGTTGTAATTAGTTCGATTTACTAGATAATAATATTAGACTGTCTGTTTGGTGGATGTAGCCTGAGTTTGGGTGAACCGCGTTAAAATTGTCTCCTCTCTATTTTTATTTCAGTGTTTTTCATTCCTCTGTTTAATCTTTATTTGCATATAATTGATACTTTTTTGCATGCAATTCCTAACACTTTGGAGTGAAACAGAGGTCACGATCACGCTCAAAAATCCCAAAAACCCTAAGATGCTTGACAAGTTGTCAAAATTCATGATTGGGTGAAAATTGAAGAATTTTTTTTGAGAAGTTTACATTTTTGGAAAGTTTTTGTTTCCAGAAACTTTCTATTTTCAAAAACTTGTTTTTTTGGAAAGTTTCTTATTTTGGAAACTTCTTATTTTTGGAAAGCTTCTATTTTGAAAATTTTCTATTTCTGGAAACTTTCTTTTTTCAGAAAGTTGCTATTTTCATAAATTTATATTTTTGGGAGCCCTTCAAGCCTTCCAAGCCTTAATTGACATGCATTTGGTTTTTTGCTCATAACTTGGTCATACAAGCTTCGATTTTCAACTTTCACATATTGTCAAAAAGCTAGTTCCAATACTGATTTGCTCATGGCGGTGGTTTTGTTAGATTTTTCTCTTGGTTACTACTATAGGTCTCCAAAGTTAGCCTTATTTTTCATGCTTCTAGGGGCATAACTTGGGCAACCAACTCTATTTTTTTACTTCCACATATCACCAAAAATCTCTTAGGGTCTTCCATTCAGATATACTACTTATTTTTGTAGATTGTGCACTCCAGATAACTTTTATTCAACCTTTTATGTTTTCACTTCATGGTTGATTACTTGGTCATTTTGTCTCCTAGAAACTTTTTGTTTCTAGTGGATGGCTTCTCTTGGGTTGTCCTACATGTATTTGTAGCACTTTACCCTATTTGGGCATTTTGAGTATCCTTTTTAAGCACTTCTTTGTTGTATACGCACTAAAATAAAGTGCTACTCTTGTGTATGGTTTTGAAATTTTGCACATTCTATTGTGCCTTGTTTTGTACATGCACTCTATTCTAAAGTGGCATGGGGGGTTGTGTAGTGCCTTTCATTTTTTCATCACCTTTTTACATTTGGTGAGTGTCCCTCCATGACAACATCGAATCCCAATGATTCTTGTCCCATGCATGTGTGCAAATTAGTTGCATGCCCTTTTTCAGTTGCAAGTACTTTCTTGAGCACATTCAAATTCTCCTCCATGCACTTCATGGTGACATATAGTTTCAGTGGATCTATCATGCTCCCTTATCAACATTATGGGGGGTTTCTATTGTTGGTGTTCTTCGTACTTTTGTCTTCATCAATTCAATTCGGCCTTTGGTTTTCTGAATATTCTCCATGTAACAACTGTCTCTCTTTATTCCCTATTTTGGCAAGGACCCTATTGTAATCATGGCATACCTAATATCTATCTTTTCTAGAAATTTCAATGTAAAAACAAGTATGTATTAGCTGGTAACCAATGAAAAACAATTTCATATCTTGTGTAGAATCAGATTCTCTCTGTCCCTGTCCTATCATCCAACTGTGTAACGGAATCAGTACACCACCTTAAGTTAACATATATATATATATATATATATATATAATTGAGAGGTATTTTCGTGACTCGGTTCTGTTTTCAATCGGACGCTTAAATCACACACATTAAGCATTAATTTTTAGACTTGAAAGTATTAAACACTCATAATTGACTGACATTCTCTAGGACACTCATAATTGACTGACATTCTCTAGGCTTAATATGTTTAAGGCTCGCTGCTTTCAACCAGTCTTGTTTTGGTCTTATTTATTGTCAAGTTAGGGTGAGGGAAGAGCAAGCTGAATCAAGACTAACGTACACCAGATAAACGTGACCCTTGGAGTCAAATCTGAGACCAATGGAAAACAAATTAACCCATAACCAAAATCAACTATGCTGATCATGTGAATTTTGATCTCTCTAAATATCAAAAAAGAACAAAATTCAAAGAATTTTGATGTAGATGAAATCAAAGATAGTCTATCAGACATCAATTCTGAGCTTCCTAACTTTCAAATTTACACAAGACCAATCAATAAACTTTATGATGGACTCTTCAAATTTCCAAATATCCTCTTCAAATGAATCTTACAACAAAAAGATGAGTACTGTGTACTTACCTTTTCAAAATTGTAAGATTATTCAGTGCTTGTGCTCCACCAGTACACGCTGATTTAGTAGGCTTTACAGTGAAATAGCTATTTTCATTCTACCGAGTTTGTTCACGAGCCTAATCTTTTGTAGTGTGGGTCTGTGACTACGACGTGTCTTTTACAGGCAACAAATAAAGCTTAAGCTTTTGGTGATGTCTTCTGCTATTCAATGACGTCAGATCAATTGTATCAATCTTTTTAGCAGTCATTCAAGTTTGAAAATTAGAATGATGGGTTATATGTTATGTTATAGATTCTTTTTATATTGTGAATGTTAAACAAGTTTTGTATTAGATATAAAGTATATAATTTGTGTAAAATCGTTCAGTAAAATTGAAAGTTAGAATGATAGAATATGTTGTAGATTATCTTTAATCTTATCAAATGTTAAAACTCTTCTATTCTATTATGTTCGACAATCATATAATCTTCAAAATGATAAATAAACAATGAGTTCTTATTTTTCGAATCATTTCTGTTATTATGATTGTTCGTTACCTCGTACAGTCATTCAAAAAGTTTGAAAGGTAGAATGATGGATAGATTATCTTTTAGATTAGCTTTTATTTCGTGAATGTTAAAACCTTTTTAACATTAGATCATTTGTATTAGATCTAAAGTACACAATCTGCCTAACAGTTGTTCAACAAATTTAAAAGTTAGAATGACAAAATATATTATCATATAAGAAACTAAAAATATTTGAAAATCTAATAATCTGCCAAAATGATAGATAAACATCCAAATCCTTTCAGTAATCATGATTATTCGCTACCTGTCATGTCTTAATATATCTTTTTAGGAAGGATATTATATTTTCCCACCCATCCTTTCAGTATTTGTTCTGAAATTAAGTGTTTTTATATTAAATTGTGTATTTTTTTATATTTTAAATTATATTATATGATCTATTTTTAAGATGAACAAAGAATTCTTTTTTCTTTTTTCTTTTGTCTTCTTTTTATGTTGTATGATTTAAAATTAAGATAAATTATATTTTTAAATTAATTTTATTTCCACTTCTAAATCAAAAAATATTAAACAAATTTGAATATTATATATTTCTTGTCAGTTTCTTATTTGTTTTAACAAGTGAATAAACCTGTAAACTACAACCAATGAAAATCAAGAAAAAATAATAAAATAAATCTGTTTCAAAATTATTGAATATTTGAGGATTAGAATTAAATATTTTTATAGATAATAAGAAAAGAAACATTTTTTTTTTTTTTATTGATCATATTTGAAACCCCACAAAATGTCTAGACATAATAAGAATATTTTTAATGATCCTAATTCTAATTTATTTACCAAATTTTTGCCTACAGTGAGAATTGCTCTCATATTTTAGAAAAATGTTAATGCATTTTCTCATGATAATGATATAATATAATAATAAAGATCTGTTAAAATAATCATTATAGCAATTAAATAATAATATTATATTATATTATTTAATTAATGAAGATTAGATTATATTCTAACTATTTTATTGTATTAAATTGTACTATATTTATATTATTAATTATTATAAATTAAATTATTTTATTATTACAATTTAATTATAATTAATATACGTACAACTTGAGTTGGCTTAGTGGTGGAGAGCTTGTTCTCTTGAAATAGAGGTCATAAGTTCAAATCCCACAAAGGGGGTAGAGTATGTACACCTTATTGGCTTTGGCCCATTACTTATCGAATTTTTTTTTATAATTAATCTATTATCTATATTTATATTATATTATATTCATATCATTAATTAAATAAATTAAAATTTTATTATTCATTAATTTATACTAGATTATATCTCACTAAACTACTTTTAATATTATATTATTTTAAATGAAATATTTTTAAATTTTTTTTTTTGGCAAAAGTGGAGAACCATTAGTATATATTAATATTAATATTATAAATTACAAAATCTGGTTCAAAGGGCATACCAAGGAAAATAAAGTAATAAATTGTTTTTCCTGTTAATAATAAATTATTAATATATGAATAGTTATTATATTATGTTTATAGTAATCCTTATTAAACTATGTTCTATATTCTATTATTTAATATAAAATTATTATTATAATATATTATGTTTTTATTAATATATGAATAATTATTATATTATATTAATATTAATTTTTAATTAAACTATTTTTCAGTGATTCATTCTTACATGTGAAATATTTCATACGTATAAATATATCCACACAAATGATGGCATTTTATTGATTGGTGAATTCAAATTGTATCTAAGTTTACTAATTCAATTTTTAGCCACATCTTAACCTAAGGCTTTTGATTCTCAAAGACTTGGAATATTACTAGACGAGATACAATTCCCTCTTACCATAATTATGTTAGAGCATATTTAGCTATTAGTTGCATTTTGACAGCTAGTAATGTTTTTTTGCTTAAGTTAACTTAGGATTGCGTATTTTAGTTATGCACCTAGTTTAGCTTTATGCATCTAGTTTAGCTAGAGTTGAGCTTTGTTTAGCTCCTTGTGCTTGCATTTTAGTTCTCATAAATTTATCTCAGTACTTTCTTTGTAGGCATCTCATTGTACAATTGTAATTCATTTTGTATTTTTTTCTTTTGAGCAATATAGTATTCTTTTGTGAGCTATGTCGTTTGTGGAAGGTGTTTTGTTTTTCATTTGAGCTTGTAGGCTTGTGTTGCAATCTTTTGTGTTACAACAAAATTCAACATGGTATCATAGCTTTGAAACTTCAACACGGTATCAAAGCACAAATTTTGCACGCCCCTTCTCAAGTTTTGAGGGTTTCTTTAATCAAAAGCATTACAAAGTCCCAAATTTTATTTTTTGTTGATCTGATCATGGAAACAAAAATTATTAATTTTGGAGCAAAACAAGCATTACCATTGCATCTATAATGTCAAAAAACCCTAGGATTGATTGTTGTTTCATCAAAATTGGAGTAGTTAAAATTTCGGGTAAAATTAGTTGAGGGCACACTTTTCGAGGCAATTTATAGATTACCCTCAAAAGGCCCAAAACTCTAATATTACTTGTCAAATCGTCAAAATTCATGATTGGGTGAAAATTGAAGAATTTTTTTGGGAAGTTTCCATTTTTGGCAAGTTTTTGTTTTCAGAAAATTTCCATTTTCAAAAAAAAATTATTTTTGGAAAGTTTCTTATTTTCAAAATTTCCTATTTTTGGAAAGCTTCTATTTTGAAAAGTTTCTATATTTGGAAACTTTTATTTTTCATAAAGTTGCTATTTTTAGAAATTTATATTTTGGGAGCCCTTCAAGCCTTCCAAGCCTTAATTGACATGCATTTGGTTTTTTGCTCATAACCTGATCATACAGGCTTCGATTTTCAACTTTCGCGTATCATCGAAAAGCTCGTTCCGATGTTGATATGCTCATGGTGGTTGTTTTGTCAAAATTTTCTCCTAATGACTGCTATAGGTCTCCAAATTTAGCCTCATTTTCATGCTTCTAGGTGCATAACTTGGGCAAAGAGACTCTATTTTTTGACTTACACATATCACCAAAAATCTCTTAGAGTCCTCTATTTAAATATATTGCTTATTTTTGTAGATTGTGCACTCTAGATAACTATTATTCAATATTTTGTTTTCAATTCATGGTTGATTACTTGGTCATTCTAACTCCTAAAAACTTTTTGTTCGTAGTGGATGGCTTCTCTTGGGTTGTCCTACATGTATTTATAGCACTTTGCCCTATTTGGGCATTTTGAGTATCCTTTTTAAGCACCTTTTTGTTGTATACACATTGAGATAAAGTGCCACTCTTGTGTATGGTTTTGGAATTTTGCACATTCTGTTGTGTCTTATTTTGTACATGCACTCTATTCTAAAGTGCCATTGGGGGTTGTGTAGTGCCTTTCATTTTTTCATCACACCTTTGTCTAGTGAGTGTCCCTCCATGACAACATCGAATCCCAGTGATTCTTGTCCATGTATGTGTGCATTAGTTGCATACCCTTTTTTAGTTGCAGGTACTTTCTTGAGCGCATTCAAATTATCCTCCATGCACTACATGGTGACATATAGTTTTAGTGGATCTATCATGCCTCTCCCTTCTAAGCATTATGGGGGGTTTCTATTGTTGGTACTAATGCTTCCTTGGTTTTGGTTTGGAGTTAGAATCTCTTACATTCTAGTTTTGTGGAGGTGATCTTCCATCTTGTGTTGATATGTGATCTTCAAACTATTGGCCCCCATCAAGCCCTTTGGTGCATGACAAATAAGGCATGTGCCTTATTTGGTACACTCCAAATAGGGTGCACACCTTATTTGGAATTCGCCAAATAGTTAAAGTCAAATAAAAACCTAAAATTCACACTTTATGTTCATTTTTCTGTCAAGCCCATGATTTCTATTGTTTTTTCATCTTCTAGACTATGCACGCCAAATAGAGACCACATTGTTGCTCCCAGAGATGTGATATCTTCATCAAAATGGTACCACGACATCAAGGGGGTCAAAGAAGTATGTATTTCTAGTTTTTTTCTCTAAATTTTTATTTTAACTATGGATTAAATTAGGTTTTTAAATTAAAAATTGTTTTAATTTTTAAGAATTCAAAATCCATCTAAAAAATATTGAAAACCCATCACCACCTCCTGTGTACAAGCTAGGTTTGTCGTTGCACCAAAAGATCGACCTATCAATGCCCGATACAACCACTAGACTTATAGACATGAGGCTGTTAAACCATGTCGTGAATCCCCATGAGGGACGCTGGCCCACTGCCAATAATCCCCCTCCCAATGTCACTGGTCATGGCCTGCGTGATTCAAACCTATGACCAAGCTCTGTTACCACTTGTTACAAGCTAGGGTTGTCGTTGCACCAAAAGATCGACCTATAAATGCTTGATACAACCACTAGACATAGAATCCACAGGAGGTTGTTAAACCATGTCACAAATCCCCACGAGAGATGTTGGCCCACTACCAACACCTCCTCATCAAGAGCCTTCTGAAGAAGAGGCACAACCAACCGCTCCCTCAATTCCTGTCATCCCCCAAGCACACAAGAACATATATTAGGGCAAATTGAAAAATAACAAAAAATAACTTGAGGAGTTGATAAATAGGCTTAAAGATCCTAATTCAACAACCTCTCATAGGACAAGCCTTGCAGAGTCACTGTAATTTATTGTAGCCCATGTAGGTTCAGTGAGTGGTCAAATTAATATGTGGTCCAACAAAAGAGAGGAACAAAAACAATTTTATGCAAACAAGTTATCATATGCTAAACTAAATAAAAAGAAAATTATTTAACAACACCTCGTAGTGAATTTCATCGAGGCACTTACACCGAGGTAACCTTTATTCATTATGGTGTTGTTAAATAATTTTAGGTAGTTTTGATAATTGAATAATAATTGTTGTTTCATTTTCAGCTGTTGACATCAGATACTCCTCTTGATGTTTGCACTATATTGGATCGTGGTGTTGTTGCAACAATAACAAGTTCGAAAGCTTTGATAGAGGTATGAGACAGATTAGTAAATTTCACGTGTTCTTTTAATGATCTATTATTGAAAATTGTAATGATACTCGTATGTAGTTTAATTGCTATCTTAATTCTTGTTGTAAGGCCTTGTCACTCTTGATCGTGAATGTGCCCCATTGTAGATGAACAACATGATTATATGTTTGCGATAATTAATTTTTCTATTATATGTCATTCTACAATTTATTTTTTATATATATTATACATTGATGTCTATAATTCTGATTGTATTAGTTGGAGCTCCAGAGAAGTCTAGATAGGAGAACTAGTGAGGGTGTTCAAAAGATGCCACCATTGCATACATCTCCATCCCCTTGACAGTCAAAGGTATCTCATTATCTATTTCCTTGTGCTAGTTGGAAATTAGTAAACTAGGGGCCTTTGTTGTGTGCCTATATGACATTTTTGAGCATATATTTTGCATTATGTATATATGAGATTTTATGTCCATATGGTTTTTGGCAATCCTATATCACTGTATTGGATATATATGTTATACTCTTATCAACATGAAACATTGTATGTGCTGGATATTGTTGAGAAGTTTGATGAGTGATGTGTTGTCATTGATGTCAACATATTCTTTTGTGTCTTCCAGTGTTGTAGTCATATTAAGTAAGTTGGTTTGGCTAGTGTGCTACAGATGAGTTATTGCGGATTAAAGGGTTTTGAGATAAGTATCTCTAGTTTATTCAGCTAAAGTCTCAAAGGTTGGCATGGAGATTTGATCGAGTTATGAGATCTAGTATTGTGGTTGTTTTTTCAGTTGTTTAGTGTTGATTAGTGTTCTAGATTTTGCTCCACATTGCAATATCTTGGTTTGTGGATTTGGTAGAGTGTTTGAGATGTTTTGGTGTGTCCTCAATTCAAATGGTTCATGATTTGGAGGTCCACAAGTGAATCTTTCAGTTTGTTAGTCAATTCAGTTAGTGTTCTTGAAGTTTAGTATAATGATGATAAAGATTCTAGTAAGTTATGTTGTTGTGGTTGTTGTTGTGGTAATTCATGATGCTTGTGGATGTTTCTAGATTGTGATTTATCCATGTTGATGGTCTACATTGATCGTTGTGCTCTTTATTAGTGATTTTCCTTGATTTGGTGGTGTTCTTCATGTTATAGGTCGACATGATGATTGTAGCATGTTGTGGATGTTTGAGGCATAATTATTGGAGGTGTTTCTTATTCGAGGTGTTGATTTAGGTCCATGCTATGTCTTAGCCAATATTGTTTTTGTCCACATGTAATGTTGTAGCATGTATGGTTATATCTTTGTAATTTGTGATGTGTGTTGAGATGACCTTGAAAGATAGGTTGATGATATGTATAAATAGATGTGATAATCATTGTAAGAGGTGTGTAGTGTGTGAATAATGTATTAGTCTTTCGGTAGCAATAAAATGGTGTGAAGAAGTGTGAAAGTGCAAAATATGTGTTATGTGTTTAACTAGAACTATAACCAAGCATGAGGAGATGCTCTTCTATCAGTTCATGATAATCTGAATGTAATTTGATTTTTTTTGTAAGACAGTGAGTCTTCCCTGTTAGGATTCCCAAAGATACTGAGAGGGGGGGGAGGTGAATCAGTATCTAACCGATTATATAATTTTCTTAATTTAAAACATGTAAAATATATCAATACAGTATACCGGTAAACCAGAAATAATGCAGCAAACAAAGCTAACAACAACCACATGAAAAGCACACCATAACACAGTAGTTTAATGAGGAAACCTAGTGTGGGAAAAACCTTGGTGGGATTTGTGACCCACAATATTCGCTTACTGGCCAATAAATGAATATTACTCTTACAATAGGGGTCTACACATACAGGAAGGCCAAGTACCTAGAGCTCACTGCTCAAATACAAAATAAGAAGTCACACTGACTTACAAAATGGATTATACAAATCCAATGTCTTGTAATGCTTCAAATTAGCATCTGCTATGCTAGATCGAGTACCGGTTTTAGCTCTGCTTCATACATAAACCCTTAACCTATAATTCACATATTAGGTCTACCTTATTTCACCTGTCACACTATTACAAAATGTTCTACAATTATCTCATACATATATGAGTCATATTACAACTCGCCATGTCGACTTACAATGATTTTACAATTAATTACAAAATACATTATAAACAAAATTCATGCCAGCCAGGGTGCCAGTATCCTTCCTTTGTCTGTCAGTGTCCTATGTACTGGTATAGAGTCTGTCGTTGCTGGTGCTGGTATATTGTCTTGCTGGTATCATATGATTGCAAGGTTGCCATCATTGACAAAACCTTCAATCACCTACAATATCTCATTGGAGTGTGCATTTGCCAACAATCTCCCCCTTTGGCATTGATGGCAACACTCATGAGAAAAATCCAAAAAGTGTCATCCAAAAATGAGTTTGCTAGAATTGTCTTACCAAAAAAAATATGAGCTCCCCCTGAGCTGATGAGCCATTTGCTGATCATTTTTCTCATAGCCTCTACTCCCCATTTGACATAAATGACAAAGGTTGTCATTCACTATCAATGGAGTCCTACCTGGTTTCTTGTAACTGGTGGGTTAAACTCTGAAAAATATCTGTCAAAATTGAAATGATGTCATTGCTAAATGTTTTAGTGTCTTTTATAGCCTCATGGGTTCTCTGCACTGTACCGATGAATACTTGCATTTTCTCTTTTGGTGTCTTTAGTCCGAGAACCAGAGCCTCAGATATTTCTTTTCTTAAAGAAATAAGATACTCTAATCTTGGACTAAGTTGGTATTTTAAGTCCTTTGCTTTGTCCTTTATTCTTTATTTTTCATTTTTCATTTTCCTGATTTTCTCTTCTTGCTTTGCAATTTTCTTTTCTAATTCCAAAAATGAATATTATGTCCCAATCAAATTGTCAGCAATATTATTAATCTTATCCTGTGTCTTTTTTATTTCTTTGTCAAGATCTTCTGTTAATACATCCATTTTGCATGTATTCCTGTATAGTTTCTTGAAGTCAAAAATGATTTTATTGAGTTCCGATAAAAGAGTGTCTATCTCTCCCTTGTTCTTCTTAACTATATCCTCAAAGAATTTTTCTTTTTCCTTTATCAATCTCTCCTTAAATGTATCCTCATTTATTTTTTCCAATGTTATTATATTATCGGTTATATACTTAGACAATGTGTCTAATTGGTTCAAAGAATCTTTGTTGTCTATGTTACACTTTGGAGCTATCATCTTCAAAATTGGTATGGTGTCATCAATAGCCTTATATGCTAGTACATTACAATCTATTATTTTCTTAATTGAATCTAGTAGTACCTTTGTCACATTTGTTGGTCTGAATTCAGACATGGAGATTCCGGATGTCTGTCCAACTGACTTCACAATTTGTAATCCACCGGTGGTGATAATAGCATTGCTTTCCTCTTTTACTGGAGGATCGATTTGTGTCTCCATTTCAACTACCAAAGGTTTAGGTTTTTCAGTTGTAGTCAGTGGCACTGTCTCTGAATGTACTTGTGAATGAACCTGTTGTTCTTCATGTTTCTTTGTGCTCTCTACTGATGGTTTCTCTAATGGTGCCTCTGATGATTTTTCAGTGGTATCCACTATCAGTTTCTCTGCTTGTGACTTTGTAATTTCTACCAATTTCTTTGTGCTTGCCCCTGAAATATTTTCAGTCGGTTGCTCAATACTAGTGCTATCATTTTTTCTTGTATCCATTGTCTGTTCAGTTTGTTGCACATTCCCAATTTCTATGTCTCCAACTATATCTTCAACATTTGTCTCAGCTGTTGTGTCTTCTACCGGTGGCTTAGTTGCCACATCTCTTTTCTCACTTGTTTCCTTATCAACCATAATGTTGACTTCCTGTGTGTCGATACTCATTGTGCACAACACCTCAGAATCAGGATTTGTGTCCTCATGTGTTGTCTTCATCCTCTCTATTGCTGGTTGATTTTCAGTAGTGTCTACCGGTGGAGTATCTAGAGGCGGTGGGGGTAAGTTGTTTGTTATCTTTATACTGGGAGGTCCACCAACCTTGCCTTTTCCTTTGTCCCTATCCTTTTGGTATACCTTGAAGGTTTTAGGTTTCTGATACTCTTCCTATTTTTATTTTTCTACCAGGAATATATCCCATGCATCTGTTGTTTCCTCTATTATCTGATTCACTCTCCCTACCATTAGTGCTACATGTCAGTGAGTAGTTGAAAATACTAACCGGTTAGCCTCAGAGATCAATTGATCTATCTCATTAGGTGAGTTAAGAGGATGTACAACAAGTAATTTTTCAATCTTTATTTTCTTATCAAGCTCAACAATAGCTAATCTTCTAGCTTCTAGTCTGTTGTATAGATCTGTCTGTATTTCATCAACAACTTGCATCAAAAATTTCTTACAAATATCTAAGTGTAATATTACACTATTCTCTACTTTCTCCTTGTCATCAGCGGATAGTGTGTTATACAGTTTGCTGATATTCTTCAGCTTGCCATCCTTAGTAATTTCATCTAGTAATTTATCAATAGGAGCTATAGATTGTTTTGACTTCATCTTAGGAGTCAACTTCTTTTTCTTTGGAGTTAATTTCTTTGTTGGGGGCCTTACTACCTATTGCTTCTGTCTTTTTGGTGTAGGAGAAAGTGTCGATGAAGGTTTTCTCTTCCTCTCAACTCTCTTGAATAATGCAAGCATGTCACTTTTTGAGGAAGTTCCTATGGTGAAAGGTGTGTTTCTGGTTGGCTTGCTTCTAATTCACCTTTAGATATACCGGTTTGCTTTAGCACATCTTCTTTAATAGCTTTTGTCTGTCGGGTTCCTTTTCTAACGGTTGCCTCAACCTTTTTAACTCTTTTCTTTGATTGAATTTGACTTTCTATAGTTTCAGCATTGCCAAATACTTCTTCTTTAGGTTCCTTATGAGCTTCTAGGAGGGCTTTTGCATAGGTTTCTATTATGTTGTCATCAGTCTCATACCCCATTTCAGTGACCTAGATGGTTCTAGGAACAACTACCTCCATCCAAATTTCATCTTTCTTTATTACAAAACAAATTTCCTTTTGGTACTTATCTACAATAGCTTGTGATAACTTTACTCTTGTTTTCATTTGAGCTTTCAATTCTTGAAAAATACTCATTTAAGTTCTTTTCCCTATCCTCTCCCATGTTGTTTAGTAATACTGATAGTTGTTTTCCTACCGGTATATCATATCCAAAATCTTTGGTGCCAATACTGGGTACTTGTTTGGTTATATATAGCATCAAACAAACAAGTAGGTTTCCAAATCTGAATGTTCTTTTCTTGTCTTTCTTTATCTTTCCCAAATTATCAATCAATTCATCTTTAAGCCATTCACATATGTCTATCCTTGCATTATCATTTACCATATCATAGGCACTTTTAATGCATAGGCTAGAAACTAAGTTTAACCTATTTGCATGTGTGGTCTTGTAACCTAAGATCATACTGATAAATTTGACATTGATATCTGTTACATCATTTACCCTTAGAGAGCTTTTGTCAAATGTTGCACCGGTTAGGTTTATCACAATGTCATTTGAGACCTTCTTAGTTTTGTCAAGTCTGTTGTCGGTGGAGGGTAACCCTGTCCAAGCCTTTACTACTTCTTTAGTAATCTTGTGAATAGAGTCCAACCAAAATAATTCACCATGAACCCTGCTTAGCACAATTCTTACGATATCCTTGGGAAAATCCGGGATACTAAGGATTTCTGTAAAACCTAGGGTTTCTATTATCTTGTGTTCAGGTTTGACATTTCCCGATTCATCACAAATCACAGATTCATACATATTCTTAATTTCCTCATCACCTAGTTCATCAATATGACAGTGTATATACATTCTAGGGTCTTCAGCATATACTACCCCTTTAGGTATTTGAGAAAATGCACCTAAACTATCATCTTTCTTCGCAATTTCAGGAACTAGCTGGAATACGGGTCTAAGGCATTTAATAACCTCAACAACAGTAGGATTTGTAATAAATTCAGGAGTAGATGAAGATGCCATAGCTATAAATACCTTAATCTACCTTAGGGATGAAAGATTTGATAGATTGCTTCGCTTCTTTGCTTGGAATGCCTTTGCTCGAGATTTTTGCGCTCTCGAAGATTTGAATGCTTGGTGAAATGAAAATGGAGCCAAAACACTTGTTTTATAATGTTATTTTCTTCACCTGCCACATTTAATGCTTGCCAATAAAGAAGTAATCTCAACTTCTCACCATCAACCGAGGGAATAATAGCACATTTTTACATTCAGTTGCTAAACCCTCAAAAGGATTTTCCTTCAATTAGATGAAGAGTCTCCTGTCGGTGGAGTGTTACTCTGTTTTGTTGGTGGAGGAGTATTCCCATCAACATTTAGTTTTGATTTTCTGATCCATTGTTTTGAGAATTCTTGTTTTACCTCTTCAATCTTTTCTTTACCTTTCAAACTAGGACCTTTGTTATTTTCGGTGAGGACTTGCTTCTACAAAATTTAGCAATGTGTCCAATCTTGTTACAGGAATAACAAGTCATATTGTTTTTCTGAATTGCTTTCCCATATCCTATGCCGATGTGTGTTCTGCATTGATTAGATAAGTGTCCAAATCCTCTACAAACATAACATCTTACATTCATTCTGCAATTCTCTGAATTATGACCAACTTTGTTGCATTTAGAACATTGACTGGTGGGTGTATTGGTGTTCTAATAATTTCTAGATCTACATTGATTTGCTCTATGACCATAATTGTTATAGTTAAAGCATTTGCCATTAAATTTATAAGAAGTAGGTTATCTTACCGGTTTGCTATGATCATGTGTGTTTGTAGTACCGGAGCTTTCACCAGCTTCAAAGCCAAGGCCATTAGTGTCACCATTTGGTTTCTGATTCTTCAACATGTCACTGAGTTCTTCTAAGCTTTTCTTGAATTTCTCCTTGTGTTGATTTGCAGTAGCTAGTTCTCTTTCCAAGATTTCTTTTTGTCTCATAAGTTCATTTGAGTCATTTTGTGTGTGCATCAAATCTATCTTCAACATATCATTTTTATAACTAAGTCTTGTGTTTTCATTTGGAGCATCATTCAGTCTTCTAGTCAGATCTTCTTCATTTTTCTTCCTATCTTCAATTTCTTTGCAAAATCTCATAGTCATATCCTGCATCTCATTCTGTGTTGTATTATCTCTTGTCTTAGTTTGTTTACCAAATCATTAAGAGTTTCCTTTTCATCTCCCTCTTTCTGCATCTTCTCACAAAGTTCTCTTCTTTTATTCCTTGCTATAGTGTAATTTTCTTGAAGTGCTTGAATGATATCCTGAGCAGCTTTTAGATCATCTTCAAGTTTGATATTCTTCAATTTTTCTGTATCATAGTCTGAAAGAGTTGTTTCCAATTGTTTCTTCAAGTTATCCATCTCTACTAGTTGCAATATCTTCCTCAAGTTGTTAAGCTTCTGAAAATAGAGGACCAAGCTCTAATACCAATTGTTAGGATTCCCAAAGATACTGAGAGGGGGGGGGGGTGAATCAGTATCTAGCTGGTTATATAATTTACTTGATTTAAAACATGTAAAACATATCAATACAGTATACCGGTAAACCAGAAATAATGTAGCAAACAAAGATAACAAAAACCACATGAAAAGAACACCATAACACAGTAGTTTAACAAGGAACCCCGGTGTGGGAAAAACCTCGGTGGGATTTGTGACCCACAATGTTCGCTTACTAGGCAATAAGTGAATATTACTCTTACAATAGGGGCCTGTACATGTAGGAAGGCCAAGTGCCTAGAGCTCACTACTCAAATACAAAATAAGAAGTCACACTGACTTACAAAATGGATTATACAAATCCAATGTCTTGTACTGCTTCAAATTAGCATATGTTATACCAGATCCAATACCGTTTTTAGCTCTACTTCATACATAAACCCTTAACCTATAATTCGCATATTAGGTCTGCCTTATTTCGCCTATCACACTATTACAAAATGTTCTACAATGATCTCATACATATATGAGTCATATTACAACTCACCATGTCGGCTTACAATGATTTTACAATTAATTACAAAATACATTATAAACAAAATTCCTGTCGGCCAGGGTGCCGGTATCCTTCCTTTGTCTACCGGTGTCCTTTGTACCAGTATAGAGTCTGTCGCTGTTGGTGCTAGTATATTGTCTTGCCGGTATCATATGATTGCAAGGTTGTCATCAATGACAAAACCTTCAATCACCTACAATATCTCATTGGAGTGTGCATTTGCCAACATTCCCAAGGGTTGTAGCCCTTATTGTTTGTTGTTTTGAGTAGTGAGCTCTAAGCAACGTACATGAATGCATGTGCATTCCCCATTGTAATGTTTCATATACTTTTAATAGGGTATCATCATATTGTGGGTAGGCTCCCACCGTGATTTTTCCCTTGACTGGGTTTTCCATGTCAAAAATCTTGGTGTTATATGTCATTGATGTGGTGTTGATTTATGCTTTCACTATTAATCATTAGATCTAAAATTGTGTTTGAGTTGAGTAAAGTTTTTGAGAAAATTGATTCACCCCCCTTCTCAATTTTCTACCTTGTTGCCAAAAATTGGTATCAGAGCTAGATTCTTTGAAGGAAGTTTGACCACTTGAGGTGATCTAGGATGGCAACCTATTCTTACAAGAAGGATAGTCCAAGATTTGATGGAATGAATCACACTCTTTGGAATAACTAGATGGAGTATCACTTGAGATGCATCGGTGAAGATTACTAGAAGATTACTAAGAATGTGTATAATGTTTCTTTGAATGATCCTACAACGCTAAATGAGATAAAGGAAGATGGATACAATATTAGAGCTAAGGAAGCATTGTTGAGTGCCCTAACTGATTCTGAGATGACTAATATTATGGATTTGTATACTTCTCATGAGATCTAGAAGAAGATAAATACTATGTATGAAGGTGACAGCCATGTGAAAGTTGCTAAGTTGTAGAGCCTAAAGGGAAATTATGATATGCTAAGAATGAGCAAAGATGAGAATATTACCTCCTTTATGCAAAAAGTGAATGATCTTGTGTTGAATATCAGAAGTGCCAGTGGAGTATTGGAAGAATCAAAGATTGTAGCTAAAGTGTTGAGATCATTGCCTCCTCCTTACAAACACAAGGCTATTGCTATTGAGGAGATCCGAACAGTGACAAGTATGAGTAGAGACATGCTGATTGGAAAGCTTGTTGCCTTTGAGTTGAGAAAAATTGGTGAATCTCTTCCTAAGTCAAAATCTGCATTCAAAGCTACTATTTCTGGGAAGCAGAAATATGATTCAGGAGAAAGCTCTACAAGGGTGTCTAGATATGAGAAGGAGATGAGATAACTTAAAGAAGAAGAACGAGAGCTTGAGGAGCTTGAAGCCTTGATTGCCAAAAGATTGTCAAAAGGAGCTGGTAAGTATGAAGGGGAATTGCCTCTTAAATGTTTTTCAAACAATAAGATAGGACATTTTGCTTCAAGGTGGACCCAGAAAGAGTTCCTAAGTCCAAACTATAAAAGCCTAAATATTAGAAGAAGTGTTATTATGTTTTTGATGAAGGTGTGATAGATGATGAATCTAATAAGGGAAATTCAGGAGATGAATGGGTGTTTATTGCTATCAAGGAAGATGGTCCAGTGACTATTGATTCTACTAGCTGCATTAATGAGGAGAAAGCTTTGCCTGCTAAATTTGAAGAGAAAGATGAATGGGTTATTGATAGTGACAAGAGTAAGTTTGTGAGTATGGAAAAGTATGATGGTGGTGTAGTAAGATTTGGGGATGACAAAACTGGTATAATCTATGGTAGAGGTTTCATTTTTCTTGATGGTAAGAACAATACTGATGATGTCTTGTATGTAGAAGGTCTAAAGCATAATATTTTGAGTGTTGGTTAGATGGCTGATAAAGGTTATGACTTTCAATTTAAGAATGGAAAATGTAAGATCTTGAGTAGCTCTAAAATTGAGATTGCATTAGGGACAAAAACTAAAGGCTCTTTCACTTGAATGCTGGTGGTAAAAGTTGTTTGATTTCTTAGGTTGATGAAAGTTGGTTTTGGCATAGAAGGATGTGTCATGTGAATTTTGATTGCATGGTTCAGATAAGTTCTACTCAAGCAGTGAGAGATTTTCCTAATTTGGTAAAGCCTACTAATCCGGTATGCAAGGAATGTCAACTAGGAAAGCAGACAAGAGTTACTTTTAAAAGAAAACAATATAGTTCTATAGGATTATTGGATCTTGTGCATATTTATTTGTGTGGTCCTTCTAGAGTGAGAAGCTTGCAAGGAGATAGTATTTTATGTTGTTGATTGATGACTATTCAAGGATGATGTGGGTTACTTTCTTAAGGGAGAAGTCTAAATCATTGGAGAAGATTAAGATTTTCAAACCCATGGTTGAGACTAAGACTGGATTGAAGTTAAAGTGTCTGAGATCTGATAGAGGTAGTGAATTCACTTCCAATGAGTTCAATGCATTTTGTGAAGAGCATGGAGTGAAGAGACAATTATTTGCACCTAGAACCCCTCAGCATAATGGTGTTGTGGAGAGAAAGAATAGAACAATTCAGGAAGCTGCTAGAACCATGATGATTGAAGGAAATATTTTGCATATCTATTAGAGAGAAGTTATGAGTACTATTGTATACACTCTTAACTAGGTGCATATCAAAGGTGATACCGGTAAGACTCCTTATGAGTTGTGGTTTGGTCATGTTCCTACAGTTAGATATTTCAAAATTTTTTGAAGCAAATGCTATATCAAAAGAGATGAAGATTTAGGGAAGTTTGATGCTAGATGTGATGAAGGAATTTCCTTGGTTATTCTACTAAGAGCAAGGCCTACCGATGTTATAATAAGAGATTGAGAAAGATAGTTGAAAGTGCTAATGTGAAAGTTGATGAAGAAAATGAGAGACCAACTAGATGTTCTGGATATGATTCAGATGATCAGATTGATAGTGTTAGGTCCCAGGAAGGAAAACTAAGAGGGGGGGTGAATTAGTTGTGAACCAGTTGTCACTAAATTCTAATCCAAATGCAAGTTATTCTAATTTAACCTTAATGTCGGTAAACCAAACTTAAGTGCCAGTAAAATAGATTAACAGATATAGCAGTACCGGTTTAACTTAATGCATGAAACGTAAAGAGAAACAACATCCACAATACATAACATAGAGATTTTGACGTGGAAACCTAGTAAGGGAAAAACCACAGTGGGAAACCTTACCCACAATCAGATGATACTATTGTAGATAGTATGTGTATACATATGGGGTCTGCACATGCAGAAAGGCCAACTGCCTAGTGTGTCGACTTGAATTTCATCCGGCAACAAGTTAGTTTCACAAAATACCAATAGAAATGCTACATGAAATCCAAACTCAACCAATGAAACTACATGAAATACATATGAAATAAAAATACTATTATTACCTTCATGATTTCTGTCTCATTGTGTCCTAACTCCACTATTCCTGGTTGCAAATAGTGTGCTCTTAGACAATGCACTGATAGCTTTCAAGATGGCATATGAAGAATGGACTGATAACTAATAGTTAACAAATTTTATGATATGCCATGCTACATGATTATGCTATAATGATAATTGCTATTTGCTTCAAGATTAAAACTCATGGATGCATAAGTTTTACAAATGATTTGCTTGAAAATGCACTTGAAGTCTCTTGAAGTCTAACTCTCTCTCAATTGAAGCTCTTGATTTTATAGACTTTGAGAGGATGAGATGATGTGGCTTAGATCAACGGTCATGATCAGATCTGTAGATTTGGATGGCTGTGAGCAAAGGTGAAGGTTGAGAGAAAGGAAGAAGGAGAAGTTGAGTGTCACTCATCTCACCTTGACTGGGTTGCTGACTGAGAGAATCTAGGGATGGTTGGAGAAGATTTAGGCATTATAGGACAAGTGGACTCAAGTCCTTCCTAAAATGTGGGGGTGTTGGAGAGAATATAGGAGATGGTTATGAAATATGTGTACGTACACAATATTCATTAAGTTTGGAGGTTGAAGATAAATGTTGAATTAATATTTAAGAAATATTAATTTCCTTAGCCACATGTTTGATGAGTTGACAAAGGGAAGATGAAGTGGAGATGGAGGGTGAGTTGGAAAAGAAAGATTAAATAATTTAGGAAATTATTTACTATTTGAGACTAAAGGATAGGAGAATAACTATTAAATATTGGATATTTAATTGATTGGAGGAGATAATTAAATATTTAGATATTCAATTAACTTGGTTAAAGGAATAATTAAATATTAGATATTTAATTAATTAGAAAAATATGATAGATGAATTAATTAATAAAATATTAATTAATAGAAAGACACACAAAATGAATTAAATAAATTAATCTTTTCAAATTAACTATTTAATAGAAGAATAATTATTAAATAAATATAAAATATTTATTTAATTTCTCATAGCCATTTTTATGTGTATACATTTTGCCCCTCTTTGAAATGTTGTCAAGACAACATTGTTTCAAAGATTAAATCAAGTCTCGATAATGCACCTGGCGAAGATTAAAAATCCTGATTGTGTGCCCCCTCAGGAGATTAATCGTGAAATTGTTGAAAACTTTGGTTGGAATGATTGATATCATGATAATTGATAAAAGGTTTCGTCAATTAAATTCATTTATAAAGAACAAATTAAATTGCCACATTGAATAACATGAATTACTCTTCAAATCGTAAATATAAAATTAACCAAGGCTAATTTTAACTTCATTGTTATCCTTCTCATCTTTGTGAAGAAAATTTTCTTGGTGAGGTGGCGAAATGGTGATTCCTAACGAGAACCATCAATTTGAGCATGTGTGATGATATCAGCGACCTCCCGAGTATGGGTATCCGACATGTATCTTATCCCGAGCTTTGTTTTCAACTTGTCATGCAACTTTTCATGTTTTAGGCGCGTTTTTTGAATTTTTGATTTTTTTTGCGATTTTCGGTATGAGGTTAGTGCTTTTGCATTTTGATTTAGCGCATATGCAATTAGGTTTAGCGCATATGCATAGATTAGTTCTTATTCTCTTTTTGGTAGTGCATATGCCAATGATGCTAGCGCTTTTGCATAGGATAGCACTTTTGAATTGTTTGTTTGCGCTTTTGCAGCTAAAGTTAGCGCTTTTGCTTTGTTTTGTGCATATGTTCTTAGGGTTAGCACATATGCTAAGGATGATAACGCTTTTGCTCAATTGGATAGCGCATATGCTCAAAATTGATGTTTTTGATAAGTGCAAAATGCTAAAAATCACTTTGATGATTAGATTTAACGTGTTTGATGTGCATGTATGATGAATAGGGACTTGATTGATTGATTGATTTGATTGACTTGTTTGATTTGATTGATTTGATTGATTTGATTGAGTATCTCTAAGAAACTGATTTAGTTTCTGATGCAAGAGCTTAGCAGAGTTTTGATGGAACTCAGTGATTGATAGAAAACCATGATTGATAGGTTTTAAAATGATTTGATAGCTTAATTTGCTTCAATTTGATTTGATAGATAGATAGCGTAGGTTGCTTTAGTTTGATTTAATAGATTTGATAGATTTGATAGATTAGTGATCGCTTTGATGTGATAGATAGATAGTTGATGATTGATTGAATTCTCTTGATAAATAGGAGAAACTTCATGTTCTCCAGTGTCGAGAGAAATTACCAATAGTACATCATTTAGTGCTAGAGCTAACACAGGCTGAGGCTAGACATATAGATGCTTGTGGTTTACACCATCTATTGTATATGCCTGAGATTACGCATTATAGAGGATTGTTGACGGTGTTAGCCAAGAGATGGCATAGTGAGCATAACACTTTCCACTTGCCCATGGGTGAGATTAGCGTGACACTCAAGGATGTCTATAGGATTCTGCACATCCCAATGACTGGCGAGTCAGTGCAGTATGATTTTTCAGGATCGTGTTGGGATAGAGGCTTGCAGAGTCGTGTTTTCTGATAATTGCATCGCTAGAGGAGAGATCTGATGGGAGGATATGGTGATGTATTATGAGACTCTCCTTGTGATTCTTGCTGGTTTGATTGGAGGATTTATTTGTCCTGATAAGCGATCATGAGGTTTTGCTATTAGATGGGGTGAGATTCTCCTGAGTATGATGCAACATCATACTCAATATGCTTGGGTTGTTTGTATGCTTGTACATTTATATCATGATCTTCATCAGGTGGTGTATGATTAGAATACTAGTTTGTCTACAAGATGCACTTTATTGCAGATTTGGTACTGGGAGCACATTGCTATTACTCGACCTATCCATCACAGAGTTTGTGGAGAGAGGCAGCCATATGTGTATTTTTATGCAGGTATCCTTACTCAGCATAAGCTGGGTAAGATGGAGTATTGGTGTTGGGTGCTTGATTCATTGGATAGCATTACTTGGAGACCATATGTTGATTGTGAGTCATGGATGGATGATGCACGAACATTACCATTTATCATGCAGAGTAGATATCTCATTGGTCAGACTCCTTACATTATTGAGTGACAGTTGATTAGTCACATTCTTAGACAGTTTGGTATCATCCAGCCTATGCCTACTAGTTTGATGATATATGTTTGACAGTATAGAGATAGACGAGATTGGGGACCTTCTTTGTTATTTGAGATTGCTCATGCAAATTTTCTTGTTACTCTGAGAGTGGCTTATGATATGAGATTGTACATTCTTGATCCTGGGGTTACAATAGATTATGCTCAGTATATACTAGCTCATCCATTTCCTCATATTACTGATCCAACAAATCCTCCTCCTAGCTTAGGAGATGAGGATGATGGTTTAGATGATCTAGGTGTGAGGAGACATAGATGAAGATGAGAGCTTAGAGCTTCTCATGAGGCTAGGGGAGGTGGAGGTGAGGGTGGGGATGGAGGTGGTGGTGGTAGGAGACCTGGACAGAGGGGAGGTCGGTTGAGAGTTCGTGGAGGACCGTTTGGACCGGTTGGCAGGATTGGGAGACCACATCCTATGGGTGGGAGGGATGTTGGTTGGATTGGGAGGGAGCATGGCAGGGCAGGTATGAGAGCACCAAGAGGGTTGCCATTGATAGGAGGAGGCAGGGTGAGTGTACTAGATGGGGGTTGTGGGAGAGGCATTGATTTTGGTTAGATTCAGCCAGACCCTAGGGTTATTGCAGCTCATGGTGGAGATGATGAGGATCCAGAGGATCATGTTCCCCTTATTAGACGATGGATTGTGAGAGCTACTTGAATAGAGATTCTAGCAGTTAGACAAAGTGGTGGTGAGGAGGGGATTGGGGTTCATGCACCACAACAAGATTTTCTAGAGCAGGATGCACCAGAGCATGGTATGCTAGAATAGGATGCGCCAGAGCATGATATGTTAGAGCAGGAGACCATTGATAGTCTTAGAGAATAGATTGATAAGCTTCAAGCACTGGTGTAGACTCTTATGGGTGAGAGGGATAGAGTTATTAGGAGATAGTAGGATACTTAGGGCCTTCTTGATCATATTCAACAGGTTGGATCAGGTACTCTCTCGGCTGACACTGTTAGAGAATTAGTTCGGATCGGGAAGGAGACTTCCCATTGGTGATGACGATATGAGGAGGTGGTTGCAGAGAGCCAAAGAGTAGGTAGTTATCATACTACCGTGTTGGTGGATACTAGCAGTGGTGGGGTCATGGGACCTCCTTAGAGGAGTGATGATCATGGGAGACAGGCATTTGGAGGATCTTCTCACCCACAGCCATAGAGATGGACAAAGTTAGGTGGTAGTGGTACAGGAAAACTATGATTTGATTTGGAGGCCCTTGTATTGTTTATCTAATATCATTGTATACTTTGACTTTATTGTTTTATTATGATCTATATGCAGACATGGATTCTATATGATGATAATCTTTATTATGTTACTCTATTTGATGATGATGCTTTATATGATGATGCAATGATAAATGTTTTTGTTGATTTTCAATTTTGATGATCTTGGATGCAAATGAAAATGATTACTAACTTAAATGATATGTAAATGATGCAAATGCAATGATCTATATGCAAATGAATGATTGCTTTAATGCTTATGATGATGTAAATACAAATGATCTACATGAAATATTTTTGATTTGTATATGTAATGTTTATAATGATTATGAATCTAAAGTGCAAAGATACAACTAAATGATCGTTAATGGAATGATAATGCAAATAATAATGATGATACACTACATGATGAATGAAATGCACTTAATTGAATGCAAACTAATGCAATGATAAAATGCAACTAAATGGAAAGGATAATGATTAAAATGTTTCTTAAAAAAATGAATGCACCTATAATGATTAAATGCAAATTGTTTTTGTTTGTCCAAGTATACTCAATCTTTATTTATGACTGTTGATATGTTAATGAAATGAAATGCTTATAATGTAACTGACCATGAATGCTTATAATGGAGATGAATAATGAGCTAATCCAAAATCATCTAACTAAAAATTGTACTGCCATTCTTCATGTGCTATCTTGTAACAGTGCTTGATTTCATCATTGAGCTTTTAAATGTTGTAAGAAAATACAAGCAACTTGACATAATAATTCAAGATGACTTGAGTATTCCTTACATGTATTTTGATATAGCAAGTTAATACAAGCAACTTGATATAATGGATCAAGTTGACCTGAGTATTGCCTGTAGAACAAACAAGGAGTATCTCCTTTCATGCATGACTTGGAATGTCCTCCTTGATATTTTGTCGATCATATCCTGAGACAAGTTCATACCGTAGTAAGAGATAAGCCACAAACAATAATCAAAGAAAAATAATCATGCCCCATCATAGCTTCTCTAGTCATGGACATCCCTGAGTCACATAGAGTACATGATTAGCAATAAAATTAAGATATAAACACTGAATCTTGCATGTCATTCATATGTTCTTATGGTCATTAACTAATATAATCATCTTGGTGAATGATCTTTGATAATCCTTTATTACTTGCTGATCAATTCTTCAGTTTTTCAGTTTCATGATTTAGTTGTTGATGAAATGCCTTGATTTTTGTTGCTTTGTTTCTCGTTATCTATTTCAAAACCCTAGGTGTTTTTGGTTTTTCTAAGTTTTTCAAATGTTTTGGATTTTTCAAAGATTTCAGAAGATCACATTAGCAAAAGGAATTAGGATTTTGCCCCTAGCAGAAACAAAAATTTATTATGGATGTATGAATTGAGCAAGATCCAAACCATGGAGGGATACAAATGCAGATTGATTGATTCTAATAAAATCTAAGACAGTGACTATGGCAAGTATGTCAAAGATTGTTAACTGTTGGTAAGCTACATATTTCTTGCTAAATGGTTTAGAGAAATAGATGCGAAAGATGAAATGGATAAGCTAAGATATATGGAAGCGATAGGTGTGATAGGATGGAGTGGATAGGTGTGCAAAGCAATCTCATAGATGGAGGAACTTACTTTGTAGATAGCGCCTGTTTATCAGGTTTTCACCATCTAAATTTATTGCATTTTTCTCTCTTTTTTTTCTTTTTTTTTCTTTTAACCATTTTATGCTTTTTAGGGATTTTCTGATTTTTACTGATTTCTTCAAGACTTTATATGCTTTTTATTGATTGATTTTTAGGACTTTATATCTCAAGCATAGAATTTCTTGAGATAGATAGAATTGATAGGTTCATCAAACCAATCACCTTCAGAGGTAGATAACTTGTATGCCCTTGATCCATATGTTGCTACTATGACAAAAGGTCCTAGCCAATTTGGTTCAAATTTTCCCTTCTTTTCTCGATCTTGCTGATTTCTTGGATTCTCCCTTAGAACTATATCTCCAATCTGAAAAATGCATGGCTTGACTCTGTGGTTATAACTTCTTGCCATTCTTTGTTGATATACTTTCAAATGATCTGTTGCATTTTGGCGATGTTCCTGAATCAGTTCTAGTTCTTGGAGTCAAGAGACTCATTCTTCTTCTTTTGGTATAAGACCTTACAAGGATACTTGTAGAGAAGGTATCTCTACTTCTATAGGTAATATGGCTTCTGATCCATAGACCAAATAATATGGATTTGCCCCTGTTGGAGTGCAGATGCTAGTTCGGTATGCCCAAAGAACAAGATTTAGCTGAATGTGCCAGTCTTTTCCATCTTCATTGACTGTTTTCTTCAAGATTTCAAGATAGTCTTGTTTGATGCCTCAGCTTGACCATTTCCCTGTGGATAATATGGAGTAGAAAATGTATGTTGGATATGAAATTGTTCACATAACTCCTTCACATCTTGATTTTTGAATGGTCTTCCATTATCAGTGATAATGGGCATAGGAACTCCATAGCGACAGATTATATAATTCAAAATAAATGATGATATTTGTTTTCCTGTCACTATTGTTAAAGGCACTGCTTCAATCCATTTAATAAAATATTTAGTAGCTATCAAAATAAACTTATGTCCATTAGAAGATGAGGGATTTATCTTTCCTACAAAATCAAGGCCCCATTATGAAAATGGCCATGATCTTGTCATAGGATATAACTCTTGTGTTGGCGCATGAATGAGATTCCCATGGATCTGACATTGTTTGCATTTTCTAGCATATGTGAATGAATCTCTCTCAATAGTAGGCCAAAAGTAACCCATACGAAGAAGTTTTTAAGCCAATGTTAAACCACTTGAGTGTGTGCCACAAATACCTGCATGAACTTCGTTAAGAACTTTCTCATATTCTTCTTGTTCAAGACATCTTAACAAAGTACCATCTAGACCACGCCTATATAGGATATCAAAAATTATAGTATAGCGAGAGGACTGGCAGATAAAATTCCTTCTCTGATTACGAGATGAGTCTAGAGGAAGGATATGTTCTTTTAAATACTGATAAGTTTGACCATATGAGGATTGACTAGTTCCTGATATATGGCAAATTCGGTAGGTATGCTAGGATTGAATGGTAGGGGTTAAGATATCTTCCACGATAAATTCGTGACGTTGTTGATTCTCCTTATTTTGCAAGAGAGATGTTATTGTAGTCATTGCATCTACCGCTTTATTCTCATTTCTTGGAATTTGGGTGATTGATATTTCTTTAAAATGTCCTTTAAATTCCTCTATCAGTTGTTTGTGTGGCATAAGCTTATCATCCTTTGTTTGATATTCATCATTTATTTTATTGATGATACATTGTGAATCACCATAGACATATAGTTCTTTGACGTTCCATTCAATGGCCATTTTAAGCCCAATAGCCAATGCTTCATACTCTGCAGTATTATTAGTGCATGGAAACCGCAGTCTATATGATTAGGGAATTGTGTGTCCTTAAGGTGTGATGAAAAAGATTCCTACGCCTGATCCATATTGTGTATAAGAACCATCAAAGTACAATTCCCAAAAGTTTGTACTTACTATTAAGATATTTGCATCAGGAAATTCAATGTGCAAAGGCATGTCATTTTGTAAAGGTGCATCAACCAATTGATCAGCGATAACTTGTCCCTTGATAGCTTTCCGGTCAACATACTCTATATCAAACTCACTTAGTATCATAACCCATTTTGCTAGTCTCCCTGTCAATGTTGACTTGCTCAACAAATATTTGAGAGGATCTATCTTTGCTATTAGTTTCACAGAATGAATCAACATATAATGTCACAGCTTCTGAGTTGCAAATACAATTGCTAGACATGTCTTTTCTATTGAGGAATAATTTAATTTATAGCCAACAAGCATTCTACTGATATAATAAACTGCTCTTTCTTTTCCTTCATCATCATGTTGAGCTAGGAGAGTGCCTAATGATACATTTGTTGCTGATACATAGAGTAACATTGGTGATATCAATACTGGAGGACTCATAAGATATTATTTTATTTACAAAAAAGCTTCTTCACATTTTAGATCCCATTTGAATGGAATATTTTTATGTAGAAGATGGGTGAATGGAAGACATCTATCTACTAACTGAGAAACAAATCTCCTGATTGATTGCAATCTTCTTTGTAAAGATCACGATTGACTTATGTTCCTACATGACTCCATTTCCATGATAGCTTTGAATTTTTCAGGATCTACTTCAATTCCACAGGCTAATATAATGTACCCAAGGAGCTTTCTAGAGGTTACCCCAAATGCAAATTTCTTTGTATTTAATCTCAATTGATATCTTTCCAACCTGTCAAAAATCTTGCTTAAAATGTTTAAATGTTCTTGTCTTGTATGAGATTTTGCAAGTATGTCATCGACATAATCTTCCATAAATGTATGCATCATATCATGGAAAATTGTTGTCATAGCCCTTTGATAAGTCGCTCCTACATTCTTAAGCCCAAATGGCATAACATTCCAGCAATATGTTCCCCATGCATAGGTGAAAGATGTATTTTCTTGATCTTCAGGTGCAATTCTTATTTGATTATATCCTGAGAAGTCATCCATTAATGAAAACGTCTCATGCCCTACTGACAAGTCCACTATGATATCAATGTTTTGTAGCAGGAAATCATCTTTTGGACATGCTTTGTTCAGATCTTTGAAATCTGTACAGACTCTTATGCTTTTATCTGGTTTTGATACTGGTACAATACTTGAAACCCATTCTGGATAAGCAATAGGTCTTATAAAACCCACTTCTAATAGTTTCTTCAGCTCGGTTTTTACAAGAAGAGCAATGTGCAGATGCATCTTTCTTAGCTTCTGCTTAACTGGTTTTTCTTTTAAATCCACATTAAGATGATGCATGATAAGATCTGCATTAAGTCCTGGCATATCTGCATAGGACCAAGCAAAATTTGTTTGTCTTTTCTTAAAGAATTCCATGTATTCATTCGTCTCTTTTTGTGATAATGAGGCAACATAATGAAGTATTTTAGGATCCTTTGATGTACCAATGTTTACTACTTCTGTTGGTTCTATCAGGATAGCAGATCTCTCCTAAAAATATGCAGGAAGAATGTCAAACTTTCCATCTTTTGGCACCTCAAAGAGGTTTTCACCATGAGATACGTCCTTTGTTTTCCCTTTTGATTGATCTAGTGTTGCCATGAAATGGTTTTCAACAATAGGTCTCTTTCCTTGTTTTATTTCGCTTTTGCGACTGGAAAGTTTGGCATTATCTTGACTAGGAGAAAAATTACTTGATTCTGCAATGGAAGATATCTTAGGTGGGATGGGTTCAACAACATTAAGGTACATGACTAAGTCATGATCATTGGAAAAGACATTCAGTTTGGGGTTGTCTAAATTATCCCAATCAATTAGTTCAGGATGAAGAAGGGGTAAATCATAATCACTGTCATCATTAGGTGTTTCAATGTTCATGACATAATGATCATAACTTAGCATAGAATAGGTATTGTCATAGATTAAATGTTTTTGAGAATTGTCTTTCTCAAGCGTCTCCGAATTAGTTCTAACAAAATCAATATTAGCATTTTGTAGTTCACACTCAAGTGGTTCTTCAACTCATGTTTGTCCCTTAAATGAATGGATTATATCAACACACACTTCTTTAATAATGCAAATTCCTTCTTGATTGACCTCATTTGCATTTTGGAGTTGACATACTTGTGTACATGATAAAGAGGATCCTTTTGCTAGATTTTGTCTCCTTTCAAACTCAACTTCTTCTGGACTAATAGTCAATCCAACTTGACTATCTCTTAATTCTTCTATGGTTCTGCCACATCGGGATACATCTTGTTGCTCTTTTGATTATAATCTTGTATTTCCAGATGCTTGATCTGTACTTGTTTGTACTTCTTGTGTCATTACTTCTTTGTCTTTGTCATTCCCTTTTCTTTTTGCATACACCTCTTTTCTCTGAATTCTGAGTTTTTCTTGCCTTCTTTCTAACTCTATCTTTTGTTTTGCAATAGACAAGTCTTCTTATGTGATATCTTCTTGGTCTTCATTGTGTTCTTTACTTGATGTAGTAGATAAGACATCTGGACCCCATTCATACTCATTTGAATCTATCTCTGAATCTTGATCTAGGATTAATCCACTATACCATACTGGAATGTTGCATGGTGCAAAAAGTTCTCTGATTTCTGCCATCTCTATTTTTACTGCTTTTGGAGTATCTTGTTTAGATTTTGCATTTGTTTGTATTTTCAGAACTTGTTGACAAGATTTTTCTTTACCTTGGATGGTAATCTCCTCTTCTTTCTTTTCATGTTCTTCTTGCTTCTTTTGTTTATTGGTTACTATTCTGGCCGCTTGATGTAGCTTTTCTTGCCAATTTTCTTCTTTAGAAACTAATTTATTTTTCCATTTGTGTTGTTGATGATTATGTTGCCTTTTATTGGATTTTAGATATCCAAGCCCGGATTTATCTTCTTTGGATTCTGAGTGTGGACAAATAGGTTCTGAAATACCTTGATGTCGCTTACCAATTGGTCTTTTTCCTTCATATCCCATTTTTTGCATGATTTCATAACCTTTGCCATATTGTTTTATGGGAATATTGACTTCTACTGCTATTGCTATAGTTTTATCTTCATCCTTTTACAACCAACCAAGAATGTCTTTGTCTTTATTTTCTTCTTCAAGAGTTCCAACACTAACAAATGTTCCTTTAAACATATGTTTTGATCTTTCTGATGTCTTTGATTGAATATATGTAGGCTTTCCATATGACTTAGGGGAAAGTGGAAAATTATGCAAAGAATATTTTCCCATTCCTTCATCATTTAATTTGAGCTTTTCCTCAAAAGTTTCCCATAACTTTTCTTGAATTTCTTTGCTAGGATATATTGATTCTCTGTTATGTGGAACTCTTGTACCTTGTGTTGGCTTCAAATTATTGCAATATTGACTAGAATCTGTAATTATAGTGATCTCTTGTCCTTCATAGAGAAAATTTCACACATTGATGATATGTAGAAGGAACTACTTGCATCTTGTGAATCCATGGTCGTCCTAGAAGAATGTTGTAAGATAGGTTCAAATATAAAACTTGACACAATGTATCCCTTTCCATAGGTCCTATTTTTATTAGTAGCACAACAATTCCTTTAGAAGAATTTTCTGCTTCTTCATAAGCCTTGATGGTTATTTTCTTTTTCGGGTCTACTGCATTTTCTAAATATCTCAAAGCTTTTATCAAACTTAATGCACAAATGTTTAAGCCATCTCCTCCATCTATGAGTATACGTTTAACACGAGTTTTATTAATGGAGGCTTCAACATGTAAGGGAGCATTGTGGGGATGTTGTAAGGATGCGTCATCATTTTCAGAAAATGATAAGCAATGAGGAGCTATAAGGTGTCCCTACCATGTTTTGGAATTGATCTATATCTAAATCTTTTGAAACTGTTGTTTCTACTAAAGCTATCTCCAAAATTTCCTTATGCATAGGTGAAACATTGAGAAGTTCCAGAATTGATATTTGAGCGGGTATTCTTTGTAATTGCTCTACTAAACTATATTGTTGTGATGTGGATGTTGAGTCTTTTGCTATACCTGGAAAGGTAAACTTTTCTTTGCTTCTTGTAATAACATTGATTGCCTCTGAAGATGGATTATCTTTAATAATGATCACATTTACCACATCATCATATGTATAAGTGTAATTCAATTTGGCTTTTCCTTTGTCATCTTTTATTTGGGATGGTTCACCTTTGTCATAATTCAGAAGTGGAGTTTTGAAAGCCAAGTGTGATTCATTTGTCTTATGGCTATCCACTATGATGGTTCCATTATCGATTAGATCTTGGATAAGGTGCTTCAATCTCTGACAATCATTCGTTAGGTGTCCTTTATTTCGATGGTAATTGCAAAAATGATTGTCATTCCACCAATTTGGCTTGATTGGTGGTTCATAACTTCTTGCTTTTGGTAAAACAATCAATTTGTTGGCAAGCAGAGTTTTTAGAGCTGATTCCAAAGGTTCTCCAATGTTTGTGAATTTCCTCCGAGGAATGGAGAAAAAGGACTTGGCTTTATTGTTTTCTGGATTTTTATTTCTTGGGATTTGACTTGATAGATTAAAAATTGGTTGTTGTTTCTTTGTAGTACTATTATCATCATTTCCTTCATTGCTGACATTCCTATTCTTTGACCAGAACTTGGGTTTGTCATTTTTGTTGTTGTTGTTGTTGTATGAATTATTGTAAAGTTTTAGCTCACCTTTCTTTACCATAGCGTTCTCTATTTTCAGACTATTCTCGATCATTTTGGCAAAAGAGGGAGGACATTGCATTCTTAGTCGATAACTCATTTCATTGGTAAGATTATCAATGAATATGTCCATCTTTTCTTGATCAGGTACAAGATACCTATTAAACATGTGTTTCCATCATTGTAAGAAGATCATAAAAGATTCACCATTCTTTTGTTTAACATTGCAGAGATCCAGCATCGTTGTCTCATTCCTTATATTGTAGGAGTATTGTGAAATAAATCTATTCACAAGTTCTTCAAAAGATTTGATTCCAAATGGTAATCTTGAAAACCACTCCATTGATTGTCCATTTAAACTCCTAGAAAAAAGACGCATAAGGTAAGTTTTATCATGAGTGAATTCCATGCTCATAGTACAAAACTCCCTAATGTGATCCCAAGGATCAGATTTTCCATCGTATTTGTCATATTTAGGAATCTCACAATGTTGTAGAAATGGTATCATATTCAGATTCTTATTGAATGGATATGGCCATATATCTTCTAATGAATACTTCTTAGAGCTTGTTCCATTTTTCATGTCTTGTATCTGTTGTTGTAAAGTTTGCATTTATTGAGTAAGGTTTGACAATGGATTATCTACATAGTTTCTCCTTGTTTCTTCGTGAGTTCTTTTATCACTATGCTCTTTTCTTGTGTCATCCCTTTCTTTCCTTGTTTCTTCATGACTTTCTTTGTTCATATCTTCATTATTTGGATCATCTATGTTTTAGGTGTTACTTGCCTCTACATCTTGTTTCAAGCTTTCTATGTTAAAGTCTTGTGGTAGTTTAGCCCCAGATTTTGCCAACAATTTTTCCATTAGCCTATAAAATTTAAAATCTTGCTCGAGGTCTCTAATGGTGCTATTGATTGCTTCTTCATCAACAGTGATAAACCCAAAAGTTTGAAATATAGGATTATATTTTTCCTCCATTTACTGTTGTTTTCTAAGTTGTTCATATTGGGCTCTAGTCCAAAGTGGCATGTGATTATTTCAAAGTTGTTGAAATTTCCAAAGGACAAAGTCAGTAGGTGATTATTGGTTTAGGAAGATATGCTTTGTTGATTTTACTGCTATTGTTTGTTCATTGTGATAAAGCGTCTCTTTGTGGAAAAGCACGTATTTGCAAAATTTCACCGTCAAACTCTGTACCACAGCCACAAAAATGGTGTAGGAATGTCCTATGTTTTAATAAGATCTTGCGATTGATATACAAGAATCTTATTCTTTTCTGAGTATCTTTATAACTAGGTTTTCTTTTCTTAAGGTGATACTTAAAAGGCATATAAGCATTTGACAATTTACAAGTTTATTTGATTCCAATGTTGGTGCAATTCTGTTTTTGATATAACCAAGGTTCAAAATAGGAAAGATATATCCAAGATTATGAACCTAGTATAGATTGATCAAGCTTCGTGATAGAGGATTTGATTATCCTGATGAGAGACTTGATAATGATGTTGATTTTTTTGAACTTAAGATGTTTGAATCAATAGCTTGTTGAATGTTGATGTTTATAGAACTTCTTGGGAATAACCTGTGGGATTAGTGACCTAGTTGTTTGAGCTAGTTTGACAATATGTGATGGTTTAGAGACAAAACCTATTTCAAGAATTATTTTGATACTGACGTTTTGACACTTTGGTTTTGATCTGGTGTTTCAAGTGTTGGAATGCTTTTGTATTACCCTTTTGATCAAACTTTTTTAGCAATTTGTTGGATTTTTGCTCACACGTAGATTATAATTTTCTTCAATTTTTTAACCATTTGGAACATGTAACAGACATAGAAGACACAATGTCTAATAAACAAAATGCACAAGTAAGTACAAATCTTATGGCAGGCTGAGACAATAGTTGTTGAATCTTACATGGGGTTTCCCTCGAGGCTACGCTATTCAAAGTGGATATTTAGATGCTTGACCCCACTGGCTCCACTCTCGACACTCACTTCTTCAAGGCAGCCAAGCACCAGTTTCCATGAAAACTCCCCATGACAAACTTTATATCTCTACTAGGAACCATATGTGTGTGAGCCGCTTCAGAGGTCCAACCTCCTGCGCCAACAACTAGAAGGATTTTGGCAAATAGTACAAGTAGTTTTTAGTAAAGGCTTCTAGTCATGTGGCCATACATATGACACTTTCAACTCTGTAAATATAGAAGGTTCCCAACCTATAGAGGTTATGCTCCATAGGGTTTATGGGAAAACATAGTGTTGGTATGAACTTATCATCACATGTTGTTTGGGACTTTCATCACAAACACAATTTATTTATAGTGGATTGGAAGGACTCAGTATTAGCTCATTTCCACTTTAGGTCATTCCCCTCTCACTGGCCCCCTCAAGGCAGCTCAGGAAGACAGACCCTCTAAAGGATTTAATTGCTTGAAAGGAAAGAAAGCATAAAAGAGTGGGTTTGGCTTTTTGGTCACCCAATTAAGGGGAGAGAATATACCTACCACTTTCGAGACATAAAATATAAGTGTTATTTTTAACCTTTTCAAAGCAATTATTGGCTAAGTCCCATTTGGAGATGTTGCTCCAACAAGCATGGTGTTTATTCTAGCCTTTTTAGAAGTCTACGTGTAACTATTTTAGAGAAGTTACTAAAAATGCAAGTTGCATGCTACCAATTTATCCTCTTAGTTAGACTAAATAAACAAGACATGATATATTACTTCCCAAAATAAGGCCTTTAATTAACTAGATGAAGAAATGCATAAAATTTGCCTTAAACACCATCCTGCACATGCATGTTAGTAGTTTAAAAAATCTAATTTCTTGGACATTCAGGCTTGCAAAAAAAATTTGTTAGTTGGAAACAAAAGCGCTATTCTAACATATGCGCTATCTTTTTCCTCAAATGCGCTAATCTTTAGAGCAAAAGCGCTAACCTAGACTACAAAAGCGTTGCACTTTGGATACAAAAGTGTGATTTCTTTAATAAATGCACTAATCTAGAGGACAAAAGCGCTAACCTAGAAGACAAAAGCACTAACTGACGATGCTAATGCATAGATTTTCAGAGAAAAGCACTAACTTGCATGGAATATGTGCTAATCTATGATGCAAATGCGCTAACCTATGAGCAAAATCGCTATCAAAATTCACATATGTGTGAATCTACATTACAAATGCGTTAATTTTAGTTTTTGCAAGATTTTTTAAAGTATATGCGAGGTCCATGAGCCCCATGGTGGGCGCCAAAATGTGTTAACTTGAATTTCATCCTCACAATGTTACCTACAACAAGTTAGTTTCACAAAATACCAATAGAAATGCTACAAGAAATCCAAACTCAACTAATGAAACTACATGGAATACATATGAAATAAAAATACTATTATTACCTTCATGATTTATGTCTCATTGTGTCCTAACTCCACTGTTCCTGGTTGTAGATGGTGTGCTTTCAGACAATGCACTGATAGCTTCCAAGATGGCATATGAAGAATGGACTGATAACTGATAGTTAACAAATGCTATGATATGTAATGCTACATGATTATGCTAAAATGATTGTGCTATAATGATAATTTATATTTGCTTCAAGATTAAAATTCACGGATGCATAAGTTATACAAATGATTTGCTTGAAGATGCACTTGAAGTCTCTTGAAGTCTAACTCTCTCTCAACTGAAGCTCTTTATTTTATAGACTTTGAGAGGTTGAGATGATGTGGCTTAGATCAACGGTCATGATCAGATCTACAGATTTGGATGGTTGTGAGCAAAGGTGAAGGTTGAGAGAAAGGGGGAAGGAGAAGGCAAGTGCCACTCATCTCACCTTGACTGGGTTACTGACTCAAAGAATCTAGGGATAGTTGGAGAAGATTTAGTCATGATAGGACAAGTGGACTCAAGTCCTTCCTAAGATGTAGGGGTGTTGGAGAGAATATAGGAGATGGTTATGAAATATGTGATGATTAAGTGTGGATCAATCTCGGGCATATCTACATATGACCAAGAAAAATTGATTTGCTTTTTTTTGAAAAATTTGATAAACTTTGATTTTTCTTCCTTTGTCAAAGATTCTGCTAGGTGTATGTTTTTGGCTGCTTTTGTTGTACCAATGTTGATTGATTGTGTGGGCTCAATCAATATGGGTGATCACTTCTGATAGTGTTAAGGAAGAGTGTCAAGTCTCTCATCATTGGGTGCCTTATAAAGGTTTTCACCCGCAGATGCATCCTTTATTTTTACTTTTTTGTGATCTAGTGCTGCCATTGACTGGTTTTCAGCAGTAGATCCTTTATTTCTTTCATTTTTGTGACTGAGAGACTTGGCACTCCCCTGATTGCAGATGTTGTTACTTTGTTTGCTGGTAGAGTCTATTTCCGGGTTGACAGTACATAAGTAATGGATAATGGAATCATCATAGGAGAAAATTGGTATGTCATGATTTTTTAGGTTCATCCCAGTCTATGAGATCAAGAAAGACAAGTGGTAGAGTCATTGGTTGGGTCGAGTTCATCTATTGTAAGTGTTAGGATGGAGGTATCATCAAGGTTGGCTAGGATATTAAATAAGAATGATTTTGTCAAGGTCTTTGATGGTATCATCTTCCGTGTAGACTTTCTCATAATATCGCTGCTCATTTTCCTTGGCGTCATAGATATTTTGTGGACCAAATTCAAGTAGTCTAGGCTCTGTGCCTTGTTCTTCTTGAGAAAGGGGTGTATGACTAGCATTTTTAGTAATATCTTCAGTAACATTTGAACAGCTGCCCCATTCATAATCATTTGAATTAGTCTCAGAAGTATTATCCCAAATTCTTTCAGTATTGTGGACAGGTATGTTGTAGGGTGAAAACAGGTCCTTGATGATTGATACTAGTTTGATAGTTTTCTTTGATTTTGTATTAGATCCTGCTTCTACTCTTTGCATTTGCTCATATATTGTCTCTCCTCAGGGAGTAGTGATGTTACCAGGGGGTGATTCTTCTTTGTTTGAAATAGGTTCCTGAACATGTTGTACTTCTGTATAAGATGTTTCTTCTCTTTGAATGACCAACTCCTCATGTTGTGTCTCTTTTTCTTGGTATTTCCATTCCTTTCGTATTGTTTCTACTGATTCAAGTAATGCCTCTTGCCATGAGTCCTTGTATATCTTCTTTGTCTTCCACTAAGGTTTTGGATATTTATTTAGTGTCTTCTTTTGGGGTAGAGTGTGTTCATAGCCCAATCCTATTTTGTCTTTAGAAAACTGTGAAGGAGGATCTAATGGTTCTATGACACCTTCCTGATGCTTGCCGATAGGTCCTTTGCCAATGTATCCCATTTATAGCATGATCCAGTAGCCTTTTCCATATAGTTGTGTTGGTATAGCAACTTGCATAGTAGCTGCTCTGGCTTCTTCTTCATCCTTGTATAACCAACTAAGGATGTCTTTTTCTTTTGATTCATGAGCTAGTGTGCCTAGTTGAATAAATTTGCCATCAAACTTGGTGATGGGCTATGTTTCTTGATGTATTGATGCTGAAGGTAACCCATGAGATTTAGGCGATGCTTGTAAGTTGATTAGATACAAGTGTTCTAAAGAGTACACTCCCATGCCTTGTTCTTTGATTTTCATCCTTTGTTTAAAATTCATGGATAAAGATTTAAGATTTTCTTGTTGAAGATCTGGTGTTGAGGAAGTCTGTTTTTCTCTGTTATGTGGAACCAAACTGTCTTGGGCTGCCCACATAGCATTACAATGTTGAAAAGGGTTATGATCTGCTGATATAGAAATCTCTTGCCCATTGTATGGGAACTTAACACACTAGTGGTAAGTTGAGGGTACTGATTGCATTTCATGTATCCAAGGTCGATCCAATAAAATATTATATGTGAGGTCTATGTCTAAAACTTGGCACATAGTGTCATTTTGTATTGGTCCCACTTGAATTGGAAACATCACGATTCCCTTGGATTATCTTTCTTCATCATCATATGCTTTGATAGTTATCTTTTTGCATGGATCAATAGACTGCTTAGAGAAGCCTAATGCACGGATAAGTTTTAAGGTACAAATATTGAGTCCAGCTCCTCCATCTATTAATACTCTTTTAACTCAATGTTTGTAGACCAAGACTTCAATGTGAAGTGGATTATTGTGTGGATGGCTCAATGAAATATTATCATGCTCAGAAAAGGTGAGATTATGAGGCCCTATCATGTGAGCTACCATGGCTTGGAATTTGTCAATATCCAAATCTTGAGGTACATTTGTTTCCAATAGTGCCTGTTCCAAGATGTCTTTATGCTTTGGTGAGAGTTTCAGAAACTCAAGTATAGATATTTGACCAGAAGTTCTATGCAGTTGACTAACTAGATCATATTGCATTTTGGGGATGGTGTTTGTTACTAATGTATGTCCTTTCAAGACATATTTTTGAGCTCTGGTGGTTACATTGATCGATTCATTTTCATGTTTGTGCTTGATTGTAATGACATTTACTTGATTGTCATTAGTTGATATATGATTGATGGTGTTATTGTATATGTGATGGATACAAGCTCCGTGTGTATCATTTGATGTTGAAGCTCCATCCTTGTTGTAGTTTGGAAGAGGATTCTTAAAGGCCCCATGGTCACCATTTGTTTTGAGACCATCGATTGTTAAATCACCTCTATAATCATGTCTTCAACAATGTTTTTCAGCCTCACGCAATCATTTGTTTGATGTCCTTTGTTTCGATGAAAATCACAAAAGTGTGAGTCATTCCACCAAGGTGGTTTGACTTATGGTTCAAAGTTGTTGATTGCTGGTAAGGAGATAATTTTGTTTGCCAGAAGTTCTCTGAATGCAGACTCTAATGATTGCCCTAATGGTGTGTAAATGTGTTTAGGAAAGTTGGTGTTACCTCGTGAGTTTGTATTAGATCCTCGATTTGTGTTATTGTTTTGGGTATTGTTGGTGTTGTTCACATTTGAAAGTTCTGGATTGGTATTTGGTGCGTAAGTGTTATTGCCTTGGTTAGCACCTTTTTGATTCTTGGTAGCCTGAGGATTACCTGATAAGGCAAATACTGGTTTTTTGGACTTCACATCATTAGCCTCGTTTCCTCCTTCATTTCCAGTATTTTTGTCTCTAGTTCACAACCTGGATTTGTCTAAGTTGTTGTTGTTGTTGTTCTGGTTATCGTAATGAGAGTTGGGTGTATTAGTTCCTTCTTTGAAGAATTTCAAGGTTCCTTTCTTAACACATGCCTCTTCTACTTGGATGCCATTTTCAATCAATTTGGCAAAAGATGGTATGCATTGGAGCTTGAGTATGTAACTCATCTCGCTATTCAAATTGTCGATGAAAATTTCCATCTTTTCCTTTTCGGGCACATCCTGAGGATATCTTGAAACCATCTGTCGCCAACATTCAAGAAACACCATGAATGTTTCAGTGTTCTTCTATTTGGTATTGCAGACATCTAGCATGGTGATGGCATGTTGAAAATTGTAGGAGTATTGAGTGATAAATTTGTTGACTAATTCATCAAAGGATCTGACAGGAGGTGTGATTTTGGATAATCATTCCATTTTTTGTCCTCCCAAGCTTCTTGGGAATAACCTCATCAAATAGGTGTCATCATGGGCAAATTCCAGGCTCATGGTACAAAATTACCGAACATGATCATGAGGATCACTTTTCCCATCATATTTGTCAAATTTGGGAATGTCTAAATTTGGGGGAAAAGGTACCATGTTTAACCTTTTGTCAAAAGGGTAGGGACAAATTTTGTTTAATGAATACCGTACTGTTGATCCTTGTTGCATGTCCTGCATTTTCTTTTGTAGCATTTGCATTTGTTGTGTGAGAGCAACCAAGGGTACATTTGCTTGCTAAGGGAAGAGTTCTTCCCTCTCATTGTTTTTAGTTTGGGTAGGCATGTGTTGTGGTATGTGTGACTCAGGTATGTTTTGCTTAGGTATTTTTTGCTCAGGGTCACCTGTGTCCTCTTCTCTTTGTTGTTCCTGATAAGTATAATGTCGAGACCTTGTTCTAAAGGTGTTAGTATCAAAGTCTTCAGGAATCCTAACTCCTTTGCTTGTAAGCATGAGTAGGTATTTTTCTTTGTCAGCCTCTATGAGGCGTTCCATAAGTCTTTGAAATGAAGCACTTTCTTTACATTCTTGGAGGAGCTCTTCAGTGATCTCCGTGTCTTCTAGATTTGGATACTCAAATGGATTTGATAATCTCCAACCCATACTGGACTCGGGTTGTGGTTCACTTTGTTTGTTTCATTGAAAGCGAGTGACAATGGGCATCTAGTAGAAACTTTCTATGATAAAGGGAATGAATTCCTCTTCTGTGTTTTTCTCAGGAGTTGGTTGTTCAAATCGAGGTATGTTGTAAGTGATGCAAATTTCTGGGAAGAAAGCTGGATTGATCTTTCCTCCACGATTTAAGCGTTGGCTGAATGCTCTACTCCTCAATGGTTACTTGTCAAATTCTTTTGATTTTTTTGAAGATACAAGTGTATATGACGGAGGAATGTGCGATGAGATTTGAAGAGTTGGCGATTGATGTATAGAAATCTATTCCTTTTAGCAAGTTTCTGGGAACTAGGTTGTTGTTTCCTTAACTTAGTGTTATGATGAATACTTTTTCTTCTTAGAATATGAGGATTAGTCATACACAGGTGATCAATGGTTTCCTTTCATTTTTTTTGGATTAAGATACCCTATTTGGAAACTTAAGTCTACTTTTATCAAATGAAGGTTTAGATGCCCCCTCATGACAAAGTGCATCAAATGTTATGGAATAAGAGCTTTCCTGATATGGAAACTCGATTTGACAAATTTAGTTTGAAACAAGCATTTTTTGAGGATGAAATCCGTTTGATTGGAGGACCTTTTGATGTGTGTGATGATGTTACCTGATTTTGATAGGAAAATGTGTTTATCCTTTAGCTAGTTTTGGACATTAACAACTTTTGTTCTAAGAATATCTTATTTTGATTGGTTTGGAATAGTTCTGACACTCTGATTTGAATTTCTACATGACGAAGTTGAGTGAGGATTGAAATGGCTTCCCAAACTATTTTTAAAATTTTTCAAAAAAGTTTATGTTTGTTCTCTGTTTTCTCAGTTTCAACTATGCGTTAAGCCAGAGACCCGATGCGCTAACAAATGCTATCAATGCACTATAGAAAGATCTCAATGCGCTAAGCTACTCTTTTTACGTGCTAACTTAAATTGTTTGGATTTGACTTGGTTTGGAAAGTTATGCGCTAATATGTCCTTCCTAGGTGCTAACTTTTGAACTTAAAGCGCTAACGTTTGTTTCCAAAGCGCTAAGCTGTTGCTCCAAAGTGCTGAGCTGTTTTTAGGAAGCGCTAAGTTTTAGTTGTTGAATGTTTTAGATGGATTATGTGCTAGTTCTCAGAATAGTTGCACTATGTTGAAGCGTGGATGCACTTAAAGATTCTTTCAAAGTGCTAAGTTTTTCTCCAGATATGCTAAAATGTTGCTTTCACGTGCTAAACTACCCTATTTTTTTTGACTTGTTGGTTTTTCTATGATTTTTAACTTTTTCTTAATTGTCATGGATGATTTTCTGAAGTATGAAATGCAAATACAACATGAAAAAGATAACCATTTTCACCTATTCTAAACAAAGAGTGTATATTCTGCGAGGATGTGTTCAAATCCCTAGTGTTTTAACAGGTTTGGATACAGATAATGCAATTCAATAAGACTCTTTATTCAAAGGTCATCAACAACATCATATCCCACTAGTCTCGATACCCCGTCAGCTCAAATAGCCTTGTCACCCCCTAGGGGGTGCCCATTTTTTAGCCTTTTGCCAGAAATTAACCCAAAGTGAATTGCTTCACAATTGAGTAGCTATCTTGGGAGATATATGGTGAATAATTTTAGGGGCGAATTCTTCCCCACCCTTGCACTATGATATTGCCAATGTCTGGATATTGCCACAGCTCAAAGTTTTTATTGCTAAGGTTCGTAATCAGGTTTCTTGTTCAGTCGTCAGTGATAAACTCCCTCAAGAGGCTTCCCAACCTTTAGAACAAAGGCTTTACGTATCGTAAAGATACTGGGGGAAGGATAATAACTGCACAAAACTGTTGAAAGGGACTTTTGTCACCTTCCACTTTTGATTATAGTGGGTTGGAACACTTGGCGTCAAAGCCGTTCCCCACTTAGGTCATTCCCCTCAAACCGGCCAAAAAAATGGCTTTAAGAGTTTTTAGCTCCTCGGGAGGGAAGGCCTGCTAAAGGTTTTATTGTTTGAAATACTGAAAGCGTAAGAGTGGTATGGCTTTTTGATCATCCAATTAAGGGGAGAGCATATACCTTCCACTTTTGAGACAAGGCAAACAAGGTTCTTTTTATCCTTTCAATGCAATGATTCACTAAAGTCTATTTGGAGATGTTGCCCCCAAAAAGCATGGTGTTTATTTTAGTTCCCAAATCAATGATTTTCTAAGCTAGTATAAAAATCTTGGTCAACAAAGCAAAGAGTTCGACTTGGTCAACAAAAATAAATCGATAAAGGGGAAGAAATTCCCTCTTTTGGTTGGCTTCAAAAACTTTTGACAAATGAGGTTCTTTATCTTGCAAAAGTAAAGTGGATCCTTTTAGAAACCAAAGGATGGCGAGGTTCTTTTTCTTTTTAAAAATATTTGCAAAAGTAAAGTTTGCTTGTTCTTTTTAAAGATTCCAAACTGAAGTGTTTTTCTCCTAAGAAAGCAAGAAATGGTTTATAGTTGTTCTTTTTAGGTACCCCAAAGTGAAATGTGATTTCAATTTTATCCAACAAGAAAATGAATAAAATTTAACTTAACTAACTTAACAAAGTTAGTAAAACTAAATTACTTCAATCCTAACTTTTGGTAAAACAAACTCTCCACCCTGCAAATAAATCGTTAGTCACCTACAGTAAAACCAGTTAGCAAATTTTTTTGTTTTGTGGACTTCTACAATTCTACTTTAAGCTTCTATTACAAATTTGTTTTCTGCCTATGCCTGTGATGCACTACAAAATGGACTTGATGCACTACAGAAAGGCACTGATGTGCTACCAAAAAGCCTTGATGCACTAAACTATTGTTTGGATGCGCTAGACTGTTTAATTAAGGTGCTGAAACCTACAAGAAACAATAAATTGGTTATGCGCTAAAGTTTGGTTTCTACATGCTAAGAGGTGGTTTTGACGCACTAAACAGTTAGTCAGATGCATTGAAGTATTGACCAGATGTGCTAGATCATGCTCACTATGCACCGATTCCAGTTTCCCACGTACCTGCAAAGTTAGTCCTACACAAAAAAAAATTTGATAAATGGGGTTATGCCCCATGGTAGGTGCCAAAAATATATGTGGGAAAAGTGGTGCAATGAAACAAAAAATTACAAAATTCAATGACTTGCCCACACACCAATGGGACACTTGGTGCAAGTTATGGAGCTATATGGAATAGCTCAAGCTCCCAAGGGGTGTTCCATTGTTCTCTATCTCACAAGACCCCTCAAGCCAATGCCTTTGCTCTCAGATCATTGAGCAAAGTGACTTAGGGATGACAATCATGAGAATGAGGGATGCTTTTGATCGATCTTAATAGGAATGCAATCCTAACTATGCATGATTTTAACATAAATGAAAAAACTAGTGATGATAAGATGAAAATATTAGTACAAGACTATCCTAACATGATATACTAGTTTATATGATTAACTAAGATGATAGAAATGGTTCTAAAATGTTTATTAGATTGTTTCTATTTCAAAGAGAGATTAAATACTTGCTAGAAATGAGTATAAGTGAGATGCTAAAGACTTGGATTATGAGAGTGAGGGATCTATTTATAGGAAAAACAGGGCAATAGATGGTCAAGATTGGATGATCTTATCAAGGGTCAGGATTGAAAGTTATCAATCCATGTTTACAATTCTCACCAATGAAATGGTGACAATTGTCAACATAAGACTGCTTGAGAGGAGATGTAAGAAGCATTAAATGCTTGAGAAGACCTCATGGTTATCTTAGGGGGTAAGGGTTAAGGTTAGGTTAAGATTACCCATTGGATAAAGCTTTTACCCAAAGGATAAACTCTTGTGCAAGGGTTAAAGGAATAACCATGGTCAAAGCAATGAATGCTTGATGAGACCCTTGGGTTAGATGAGGATTGAGTTAGGCAAAAAGTCTCTAACCATGCCACAAAGGGTTAGTTAACCATTAATGGTTTGGAAGAATTTGGGGACAAATTTGTAAGAGTCCTTCCAAATTTGGGGGTATTCAACAAGTTAGCTTGTTGAAGGCATAAAGACTTTAATGCCTTTGGATGACTTTACTCCAATTTTGAGAAGTGACATCCTCAAATTTAGGGGAAAGGATACAATTGAAGGGTTTAGGCTAATTGATTAGGATTAGATAGGTTCTAGAAGAATTTAGGAAGGTGATTAGGAGGCAAGTGGGAGATGTAGGATTTTGCAAGTGGGTGTAGAAAATAGAATTTAATTAAAATAAAATTAATTTATTTCAATTGTGGTTGCAACTTGCATTTGTAGGATTTTGCAAGTGGGAGGATTTAATTAAATGTAAATTTAATTAAATAGGCTAGAAGGGGGATTTTAATTAAATGTAAATTTAATTAAATGACTTAGATAGAAGAAGGGTATATTAATTAAATCTTAATTTAATTAATAGGCGATTAGAAGAATAGGGATATTAATTAATAGGAAGAATTAAGAATAATTAAATGAATAAATTCACTTAATTCATTGTGCAACTTTTAGGTGTCTACAGACTTATCTTTGTTTTTCTTGAATCTATATCTCTGATATTTAGGGTTAGATTTATATGATCTTTTTTCTTCCTCCTTTAATCTTGCATGTCTATCAAGAAATCTAGATTCCATATGACCAACTTTATTGCAATTAAAACATTTGAAAGGTGCTTTACCTTCATACTTACTTCCTGCTGGACCTTAAGGCATTTTCCTTACAAACAGTGCTTCAAGTTCTTCATTTTCTTTCCTCATATCTTCAAGTTCTTTTGCATAAAATGCTTTCCAATCAGTTTTGTCAGATGATGATGCCTTGAAAGATAACTCAGTCTTAACAGTAGCAACAAGACCAAATTCCTCAAGTTCAAATGCTGAAAGTTTTCCAGCCAAAGTATCTCTAGAAACTGAAGTATTAGGCATTGTTCTCATTTCATTAACAGCAGTTACTTTCATTTTGTAAGCCGGTGGAAATGCTCTTAAAACTTTACATATAATTTCATATTCACTTAAAGATCCTCGACAACATTGTATTCCTAAAACAATTTCATTAACTCTTTCCATAAATGCATAAATTCTTTCACCTTCTTCCATTTTTAGATTTTCATACCTGACTCGGTAACATCCAGTTTTTCAATTTTGACAGTGGTATCTCCTTCATTCAGTGTCTCCAACTTATCCCAAATATCTTTAGTAGTAGATTGGTCTGATAATCCCATGATTTTTTGATCTGATAATGCACTCAAAAGTGCTTCTCTTGCTTTGCAATCATTGTCCATGTCCTTAGCCAATGTTGGTGGATGAGGTTGATTCGGAACACGAGCAACATAGCCATTCTTTGTAACATCCCATATATCTCTTCCAATGTAGTTTAGATGTGTTTCCATTCTGATCTTCTATATGCCATAGTTAGTTCCATCAAGCTTCAGATTGTCCTTCCTAAAAATATTTGTTGTCATAGGATCTCCTCAAGCTGTTAGGCTTCTGCAAAAAGAGGACTTAGCTCTGATACCAATTGTTAGGTCCCAGGAAGGACAACTAAGAGGGCGGGGGGGTGAATCAGTTGTGAACTAGTTGTCAATAAATTATAATCCAAATGAAAGTCATTCCAATTTAACCTTAATGTCGGTAAACCAAACTTAAGTGCTGGTAAAATAGATTCATAGATATAGCAGTACCAGTTTAACTTAATACATGAAACATAAAGAGAAACAACATCCACAACACATAACGCAGAGATTTTGATGTGGAAACCCAGTAAGGGAAAAACCACTGTGGGAAACCTTACCCACAATCAGATGATACTACTACAGATAGTATGTGTATACAAATGGGGTCTACACATGTAGAAAGGCCAACTGCCTAGAGCTCACTGCTCAATCACAAATTAGGAGTCACACTGACTACACAATTGGATGGTTAAATCCAATGATAATATACTGCACAAAATAGCATCTCCAATGCTGGATTCAGTACCGGTTAAGCTCTGAACATGAGTGTCAAAACACCTTCATAACCTTCCTTCAACCTTCAAATAATGTCTGTGACACAAGGATCTGCTTATTTTCGCTCTTCAATATCCACACTCACTCATGATTACCACGATCTTCAATAAGATCTTACAGTCATATATACAAAACCTAAGACCAAATGAATAGGTCAGCTCACTAAAGATATTACAATTAAATCAATTACAAATGAGTCTTGATGCGATACAATATGTCGGCTCAATACATTTACCATAATGACCAATCAATAAACAATGTTCATGACATGTCGTGCTGATCTGGAATAGATAACATGTATCGGTCCATTACCTAGACTTATCTATCAGTAAAGGTAAATTTGTCAACCTGATTAGACCAATAAGAAAAATACCAAAACCAAACTTCCAATCCATTTCTTCGACATAACCAAATGATCTCCAAGTTATCATCGTCGTCGGTGAATAATATAACCTGCTGGTGAACATATACTAGTGACTATGCATAAGCCACTAACCATACCGATGAACCATAATGTAAACCTCCAAGAAGACAAGTGTTGAAATCAATGACAAAACCAATGCAACACATGACAAAGTCATCTATAATGCCAATAGATAGTTCATATAAGGGAAAGCAAGTGCAGAACAAGAACCTAAATCAGATTATTCTAGAAAAGCCTGAGAATGAAGGAGAAGGTGCAAGTGCTAGTATCGAAGGAAGATCTCAAGAGTCTAAGATTCCCATGTATGTAAGATTGAATCATTCAGAGAATCAGATCATAGGAGATAAAAATAAAGGTGTGATGACTAGGAGAAGAATTGTTGAAGAGTATTGCTTGATTTCTAATATTGAACCTAAAGATGTTAGTGAGGCATGCAAAGATGAAAATTGGGTTAAAGAAATGGAAGAAGAATTGAACCAGACTGAGAAGAATAATATATGGATTCTTATTCCAAGGCCTAAGGATAAGAATGTGACTAGAACTAAATGGGTCTTTTGAAACAAATTGAATGAGGAAGGTGAAGTGGTTAGGAACAAAGCTAGACTTGTTTGTAAGGGATATTCTCAGATGGCATGAATTGACTTTGAGGAGACTTTTGCTCTGGTGGCAAGAATTGAGGTTGTTAGATTATTTCTTGCTTATGTTGCTTACAAAGACTTTAAAGTGTATTAGATGGATGTCAAGTCAACTTTTCTTAATGGAGAGTTGGAAGAGGAAGTTTGTATTGAGCAACCAGATGGATTTCAATTGACAAATCTGAAAGATATTGTTTGTAGATTGAAGAAATCATTGTATGGACTCAAGAAAGCCCCAAGAGCTTGGTATGCTATATTCGATAAGTATTTGATGAAGTTGGAATTCAATAAAGGTATTGATGATAGTGATTAATACTTCAAGATTGATAATGATAACATCTTAATTGTTGAATTTTTTGTTGATGACATTTTTTTTGAGAAGATGATGGTTTGTGCAAGAAGTTTGTTGGTGAAATGTAAAATGAGTTTGAAATGTCTATAATTGATTAGATGAAATTCTTTTTGGGATTGAAAATTACACAATTGGAAGATGACATTTTAAATCTCAGCCCAAGTATGTGCAAGAATTGTTGAAGAAGTTTGGTTTAGATGATTCAGAGCCAATTGGTACCCCCATGGTGATCGGATGTAAGTGACAAAGAATGATGATTCTTCAAAAGAAAATTAGACCAGATACAGATCTATGATTGGTGGATTGCTTTATTTAAGGTAGAATAGACCAGATATTATGAATGTTATATGTCTTGTTGCTAGATTAAAAGCTGGTCCTAAGGAATCTCATGTTGTTGCTATGAAAAGGATTCTTAGATATTTGAAAGGAACAATTGATTTTGGTTTGTGGTATCCTAAAAATGATGATTTTACTTTGAGTGATTTTAAAGATGTTGATTGGGAAGGTGATGTTGATGACTGAAAGAGTACTAGTGGTGGTGCATTTTTCTTGGGCAAGAGATTGGTTTCTTGGATGAGTAAGAAGCAAAACACAATTTCTTTATCTATTGCAGAGGAAGAGTATATTGTTGCTGCTACAAATTGTACTCAGGTAATATGGATGAAGAAGATGTTAAAGGATATCAGAGTTGTTTATGATGAGCCTACTACTATATACTATGACAATTAAAGTGCTATCAACATTTCTAAGAATTTGGTGTTGCATTCAAAGACAACATATATCAATCAAGTTTCATTTCTTGAGAGAAAAAGTGAAAGAGAAGGAAGTCAGATTGGAGTATGTATCTATAAAGGAACATATTGTAGATATCTTTACTAAGCATTTGCCTAAGGATACTTTTGAGTATGTCCAAGAGAAGCTATGGGTGATTGCCCCTCCTGATGAGAACTAAGATGCATGGATTTGCATCAGTCCAGTGGACTTCACAGAGAAATCTTGTGATCCGGATTGATGAGTAAGATTGCTACTCAAGGCGAGTGGTTAGTATTGTGGTTCAAGATGTTCAGATTTGTGAGTTAGTTCCAAGGGGGACAGAATCATGATTTGTTATTTTTTATGTTCAATTGTGGGGAGATAGAGTTTTGCTAGGGGGAGAGAGATTTGTGCAATATATGCCTTTAACATTGATGTCAAAGGGGAAGAGAGAGCTACGTGAAAAAACTATGCTGAGTTGTGTGTATAATCTAAGGGGGAGTTGATTATTTTCTTTCTTTGCATTGATTGTTTTTCACATTCATATGTTGCCATCAATGCCAAAGGGGGAGATTGTTAGATATTGTTGAGAATTTTGTTGAGTGATGTGTTGTCATTGATGTCAACATATTCCTCTGTGTATTCCAGTGTTGCAGTAAGATTAAGTAAGTTGGTTTTGCTAGTGTGTTGTAGATGAGTTGTTGCGGATTAAAGGGTTTTGAGATAAGTATCTCTAGTTGATTAGGCTAAATTTTTAGAGGTTTGCATGGATATTTGATTGAGTTATGAGATCCACTATTGTGGTTGGTTTTTTAGTTGTTTAGTGTTGATCAGTGTTTTGGATTTTTCTTTGCATTGCAATATCTTGGTTTGCGGATTTGGTAGAGTGTTTGGGATGTTTTGGTGTGTCCTCAATTTATATGGTTCATGATTTGGAGGTCCGCAAGTGAATATTTCAATTTGGCAGTCAGTTCAGTTAGTGTACTTGAAGTTCAGTATAATGATGATAAATATTCTAGTAAGTTGTGTTGTTGCAGTTGTTGTGGTAATTCATGATGCTTGTGGATGTTTCTACATCGTGTCCTATCTATTTTGATGGTCCACATTGATTGTTGTGCTCTTTATTGATGATTTTTCATTGATCTAGTGGTGTTTTTGGTGGACATGATTATTGTAGCATGTTGTTTATGTTCAAGGCATAATTCTTGGAGGTTTTTCTTGTTCAAGTGTTGATTTAGGTCCATACTATGTCTTAGCCAATATTGTTTTGGTTTGCATGTAATGTTGTAGTGTGTATGGTTATATCTTTGTAATTTGTGATGTGGGTTGAGAGGACCTTCAAAGATAGATTGATGATATGTATAAATAAATGTAATAATCATTGGAAGAGGTGTGTGGTGTGCGGATAATATTTTAATCTTTTGGTAGCAGTAAAGTGGTGTGAAGAAGTGCGAAGAAGTGTGAAGTTCAGAATATGTGTTATGTGCTTAACTAGAACTATAACCAAGCATGAGGAGATGCTATTCTATCAGTTCATGATCTTCTAGATGTAATCCAAATGTTTTTGTAAGACAGTGAGTCTTCCCAAGGGTTGTAGCCCTTATTGTTTGTTGTTTTGAGCAATGAGCCTGAATGCATGTGCATTCCTCATTGTAATATTTCATATACTTCTAATAGGGTATCATCATATTGTGGGTAGGTTCCCACCATGGTTTTTACCTTGACCAGGTTTTCCATGTCAAAAATCTTGGTGTTATATGTGTCATTGATGTGGTGTTGATTTATGCTTTCACTATTAATCATCAGATCTAAAATTGTGTTTGATTTGAGTAAAGTTTTTGAGAAAACTGTTTCACTACCCCCCTCTCCGTTTTCTGCCTTGTTGCCAATACTATAACTTTATGAATTTTTTGGTTAATGCAAATCATATTACAACTACTATCCATAATCACATATATACATTTGATGATTGAAATCAAGATTCTCTAATTGTATCAACATTATTATATGTGATATATTATATATTACATTAATTTTGTCTGCAATTCTTATTACATTATTAATTGAAATCTATCAATTTTGTCATAGTCTATGGAGACATGAAGATTGTACCTTCCATTCTAGTTAAGAATGAAAATTAGGTACAATATATTATCTTGTTTAACATAGTCCTAATGAAGTTAAATCACATCTTAACAAGGTTATGATATGTGTAATGAAACTATGAGAGTCCTAAATAGCCTATGACTATCCTAATGAAGTTATGATTGTCCTATGAACCTATCATTATCCTAAGAATGTAACATATAGTAGTAATGAACCTATGAGTATCCTAAAAAAGTTGTGACAATCTTAACAACGAAGCTATGACAATTTTAATGAAGTTATGATAATCCTAGATTTTATGAACTAATCATAATGTCTTATTTATGTATACATGTAGAAATCATCATCATGCTAAGAAAATGACCAAGTATAAGAATGCAAGTTACAATATGTTCCCTCTTAAATTCATAGGTTGTAAGTAGGTTCTCCAAGATGAACAATACCATTTGAAGTTTGTTGCAGTCCATGGTGACATGAATACCCTTACAAAATTCCTCCTAGAGGAGTTAAAAAAGAGAAAATTTCTTGATGCTTAAAGTTTTTTTTTTTAAAATGCCAAGTTTCATACTTATCTTACATGTGCCGACTGTATTTTTAGAATTTCCTTATCAATCTTAGGTATTGATCACTCCATTTGATCTCCACTGTCCTAAAATAGGCCTAAAATCAAGGCTAATTTGATTGCAAACAATAAATTTTCATTTGTTTCATACAATAAACCTCTATCTAATTGTCACATATGTTTAATAAAGGGCATCACAAAACCCTATAGGTTCAGGTGACCCTCATTTGTATGTGCCATAGGTTTTGAGAAACGCAATGTCAAAGTTCGATAGTTTTCACACTTAGGGCACTAAAGAGAATCCATGGCTACAATATGGCTTGGAATGATAAAGTGACATTGTGAACAAAATATGGGCATGCCAAGTATAAACCTAGCCTCCTAGATGCACTTGTGCTAATTATTATGACCCATGACGATCAAAAAGAAAGTTAGGGTATGTTGTAACTTTTCATTGAATGCATGGACCAACCCTTTGTGTTGCAATAGAAAAAGCATTGGCGTAGATAAATGGAATTAAGTAATAAAAAATTGAGAGAGGTTTTTGTAGAGGGGCATCACACAACCTCGTAGGTTTAGACAACTCGTTTGTATGTACCACAGGTTTCGAGAAATGCACCATCAAAGTTTGACAATTTTCACACTCAAGGCATTGAAGAGAACACGTGGCTATGATATGACTTGGAATGATCAAGTGACTTGGTGAGAAAAATAGGGGCATGCATAGTATAAACCTAGCCTCCTAGATGTGTTCACACTGATGGTTTGTGCCCATGACAAGTAGAAAGATTTAGTTAGGGTATGTTGCAACTTTTCATCGAATGTATCTAATGCTTTTTGTTGCAACAAAAAAAGTGTCGGCATGGGCAAATGGAATGAGTAATAAAAAATTGAGATTTTTTTTTTATAGGGGAGAATCACATGACCTTGTAAGTTCATATGGCTCATTTGTATGTACCACAGGTTTCAAGAAACAAGTCATCAAAGTTTTGTAGTTTTCACACTTAGGACACTTAAGAGAACATGTGGCTATGATATGGCTTGGAATGACTAGGGAGCTTGGTGAGAAAAATAGGGGCATGCCAATCATAAACCTAGCCTCCTAGATGCACTTGTGCTAATTATTTATACCCACGACAAGTAGAAATAAAGTTAGGGTATGTTGTAACTTTTCATTGAATGCATTTTACGCTTTTATTGCAATAGAAAAAGTGTAGGCACGAGCAAATGAAATTGAGTAATCAAAAATTGGGAGACATTTTTTAGGGGGGCATCACATGACCCTGTAGGTTTAGATGGATCATTCATACATGTTGTAGGCTTCGAGAAATGTGTCACCAAATCTTGACAGTTTCACACTTCGAGCACTTAAGAGAACATGTCAATAGGGTGCGGCTTGGAATGAATGGGCAACTTTGTAAGAGAAATGAGGGCATGCCTAACATATACCCAGCCTCCTAGATGTGCTTGCACTAATGGTTTGTGCCCACGATGAGTAGAAATAAATTTAGGGTATGTTGGAACTTTTCATTGATTGCATTTTATGATTTTAGTTGCAACAAAAAGTTTCGACATGGGCAAATGGAATTGAGTAATAAAAACTGAGAGATTTTTTTTTGGGGGGGGGGCATCACACAACCCCATAGGTTTAGACATGTTTTACATACGTTCCACAAGCTCAAAGAAACATGTTGTCAAACTTTGATAGTATTCACACATCGAGAACTTAAGAGAATGTGTCGCTAAGGTGTGGTTCAGAATGATCGGGGATTTGGTGAGCAAAATAGGGGCATGCCTAGAGTAAAGTTGACATCCTGGACATGCTTTCACTAATGGTTTGTGCCCATGTTAAGCAGAAAGAGAGTTAGGGTATATTGTAACTTTTCATTGAATGCATTTTATGCTTTTTGTTGCAACAAAAAAGGTGTCAACACGAGAAAATGGCATTGAGTAATAAAAAATTGAGAGATATTTTTTTAGAGGGGCATCACACAATCCCATAGGTTCATATGGCTCATTTGTACATGTCATAGGCTTTGAGATACAAGTTGTCAAAGTTTGACAGTTTTCACACTTTAAGCACTTAAGAGAACGCATCGCTAGGGTGTGGCTTGGAATGATTGAGTGACTTGGCAAGTGGAATATGGGCATGCCTAGCATAAATTTGGCCTCCCAAATATGTGCTCGCACTAATAGTTTTCACCCATGATGAGAAAAAAGAAAGTTAGGGTATGTTGCAACTTTTCATTGAATGCATTTTACGCTTTTTGTTGTAATAGAAAAAGTGTCGACACGAGAAAATGGAATTGACTAATCAGAAACTGAGAGATGTTTTTATATGGGGCCATCACACAACATCATAGGTTTATATGGCTTTCTCATACATGTTGTAGGATCCAAGATATGCATCATCAAAGTTTGACAGTTTTCACACTTTGAGTAGTTAAGAAAATGCGTCGTTACATAGGTGTGGCTTGGAATGATGGGGTGACTTGGCTAGTGAAATAGAGGCATGTCTGGCACAAACCCAACCTCTTGGATGCACTCACACTAATAGGTTGTGCCCATGTCAAGCAAAAATAAAGTTAGGGTATGTAATGCCTCGCCAAGAAACCCTAAAGGATACAACTACAAACACTCGAAAAGAGTGCAATTTTTTATTTTTAAAACAATACAGAACATACAAACTTATGGAATAACATTGCAATAGAAATTTCACAAGCGGAAGACTTAACTCAAAATCCTAAAGGGTTTCCCAACATGAATTACTTAATTAAACTAATCCTTACTTAAGATCAATTAATCCACTTAAGAAATATATTTAACCATTAGGAACTTAGTTACCCTAATCAATGATTGTTTCATTCTTTGCATTAGAAAACACTAACATTCCTATGCTTTATTTATGATTAAACATTCAATTACATTACATTAATGAATTTAATTAAAGATAGAAATCCTAACATCTAAATCTCATCATAATACATTGCTTTTACATTGCAGGGATAACGTAATATTATAATTTCACTTAAAACATCAAGTCTCATAAAAATACATAATGATTACATCAAATTACAACTGTCGTGAAGGCACACATATAAACATATGATACAACCGACCACAAAGGTCCAAGAGATAAAAATATGATCTAAGGAGAACAAAAAGGATCCAACTGGTACAATAGATTGAAGAAAATCCAAGAGATACATCTAGAGCACCTGTGAAGTTAATCCCTCACAAGAAGGCACGAACAAAATAACCGATGGAAAGTGGCACTACCACCCGACCATGTGGCCCAAAAAGGAACCACCCCTCCATGCTAGGAGATAGTAAGAAGGCCCTCAAGAAAACCACAACAAAGCATCACATGGTCTAACATGTACACTAGGTACTCACATAAGGCATAAGCATATAAATATGACTCTCACAAGAGTGCTCCAAGTAAAGCCAACACATGACTACACACTAGTGAACATAAGGGAAGAGTGTCATCGCATAGCTGGTATGGGTTATCCTGGCAGGCCTCCATAGACCCTGACCCCCATCCTGGGTTATCCTGGTAGCCTTTCCCAAACCCCTAGCCCCCATCCATGACTCATGCGGACCCAACAAACCTTTCGTGAAGACAAGGTAGTTGGTTTTCCATTCCATACCTTTCCACTGCATCTTGAGTTTGTACTAGCACTCAACCATGAGCGAGGCATAATTATCTTGATTAATATTTTGAAACCCAACCCTAGTTAATTAATTATGTTATTGCTTATTACTCAACTTCCAAGGGGTTATCTTGGCAGCCAATTTGGGCCCCGACCCTCACTTAGAAGCCACTCTTCCTTATGACACTACATAACCTCCAAAGAACCCCAAGGCAAATCACAAAAGCCAACTAACACAAGGAGTTGAAAAACAAAACTAAAGAACAACTTGGTTATACAAACCTTCTACAAAGGTTAAACCAACAGAAGGTGTGAAACGAACAACTGGTCTATTCACAAGACAAGATCGTGACCAAAATAAAGTAAGTACAACCACAATCAAAATTAACCAAATCAACTTGCACAATAGACTCGCATTCAATAGCATACCAACATAACACAAGAGTGACTCTTTCAAATCAACACCAAAATCCACCAATCAGAGTAAATACTCAAAAAGGTACACTTGCACTCCAAACACATCCATGCTAAGGAATCATAACGATCACTCAAAATATAATTAAAAGCTAATGCTATCTAATTGCAGCTCTTTCAATAATTGACTCCTTCATGATAAGAAAATACACAATAGGGAATAACGCATAAAAAGGGTCTAAGTAAACATACATCCAAAGAGACTTGCACAATGCTTGATTTAAAAACCATACAACCTTTAAAAAAAACTCGTAGACTAAATAAGCCGTCATTTAAAACAAATATAAATCTTTTCAATCAAAGTCAATTTAGCTATAAACAAATTCCATTTGCATTCAAATTTCTAATTAATAAAATAACAATTAAATACATTTGAATTCTAAAATAGTTATTTAGGTCAAAATAGATCTTTTCAATTAAAAATCATATCAACTAAACTTAATTGATGACTATTCATATAGCCTTTATTTTCACAAAATAAATTATGATTGTATCGAATCAATCTTAACATTTACTTCATATTGCTAATTTCAAAATACATATTACACACACACACACACACACACACACACACACACACACACACACACACACACACATATTTATTTATTAAATATGAAATCTGATAATCCTTTTAAAAACTGAGATTCCACTAAACACCATATTCAATTTAAAAATATAAATTTATACACACACACACACACACACAGATATATATATATATATATATATGGCATTTTAAAATATATCAAAAAACACATTGCATAAATAAATAAAAATTTAACGACACATGAACACGGACTACACACCGAAGTGCCACTAGCCATTTTCCCCACAACGTGGAGGAAGGGGCTTCCATGACTGTGGAAGGCTTCCCCCATGGAGTGGGGTGAGGATCCTCCACACCCGTGGAGAGATCCACCACCCCAAGCCCCCCCCACGGTTGTGTTGAGGGGACACCACAACAGTGGTGGCTCTCCCCACCATTGTGGGTAGAGAGGCACCACGGCTATGGTGAGGGGACACCACAACGGTGGTGGCTCTCCCCACCATTGTGGGTAGAGAGGCACCATGGTTGTGGTGCCCTCTCCCCATAGCATGGAGTTTGGGCTCCATGCCCCCCAAAATTTCAATCAATTTTTTATAAATTTTTTTTAAAAACACTCCTCTCTGTGATTTCAAATAGAGATATTTTTTTTTATTAAAACAAAATTCCAAAATAAAATTTCCAGCAGCAAATAAAAAAAAGTTTTCTGCCCGGAAATAGGGTATGAAAAATTGCCAACAAATTGAATGGTAAAACATTCAAAATATTAATTTAATAGTCTAAATCCAAGATTCAAATACCAAGATTTTAAAGATATTTCCCGATCCAATTTTTCTTCCCAAATGGAAATTTGAGAAATTTTATAACCCCATGAATCAATTTTACCCAACAAGGGAAGGAATAAACTTCTTCCAATTTCACTAAATTTGATAGAAACCCAGCAATAAGAGAATTCTCAACAACAAATTCTTTCAACCAAACAAAGGAAGAAACAAAACAATCACACAATCTCAGAAAGTTCTAAAAAGAAGAACAAAGCAAAAGAATCAAGCATCCAACCTGCAAATGCTTTCCTAGAGTAAATTTGAGGAAGAGTCATCCCAATCCTCCCACAAATGCCAGAGTTTCCACCAAAATCCTAATAACCAGCAGAGAAGAAGAATTTCTCTAGAATGAGAAAAGAACCCTCTTTTAAAAATTTTACCAAATTATAAAGGAATTTCACCCAAAATCTCTTATAGAGCACAAATTCATTTTTTTCATGAAAATTGAAAATGTAATTTATTTTTTTAAAACATTTACATTACATATTTAACAATTCTATTATTCTTTCTCAAGACATAATATAATTTCCACTAATAATTCAACAATCACTTTAACTAAATAATTAAGAATAATCGATTATATAATTAACCACAAAAGTGCTCTTAATTTAATTTAATAGACACAACACACATTAATTATTAATAATCATATAGTACTAATAATTAATTACTCATTAACTAACATAAGAAGAGAATAATTAAATACACAAAACACATAACATGCAAAACTCAACTTAAACAAAGTAAGGACATGACCCACATACCAATGTCGGAAAAGTGGCCTACTTGGCTATCCGACAGGGTTGACAAAAGACTGATGATGCTCACAATCGAGCAAGGCTAGGGGTGACATTAGGGTCTTAGAACTATCTCCTCCACTTCCATTGGGTTAATTAGGTACGCTCAGACCTATGGAGATAGGTGGAGTTGGTACCTTGTACCTGCAATTCCTGCATCATTGAACCACATGTACATATATACAAACACAGTAAACACACCGGTGAAGGATAATCGTGACTTTCTATGTCTCATCGAAATGAGTGACGGGAAATCATCTTCTCGCACCCCATACACTTTCCACACACACCTGACGACATATACATAGAGAAACTCACATGTGAAGTAAATGTGTTAGTCCATTGTTAGTAACACATAAATAAACTTAACATTTCATCATTTATAAAATACAATGCATAAGAAGAGTTAACAAATACTTATTCAAAGAAATAGTGCCTAATCAACATCTACTCCTCAATAAGCAATACTGCATAATCATATTCACCAAATCACACTCAAAAGCATAATATTGGAATAAATGATATGTTCTTACCAGTTATACCTTGACTGCAACAAGTGGTATCAAAGCTAGTTTGTGAACCTATTGTTGGAAGAAGACCCGGTTGGTTGAAGAGGAAGTTGAGGCGACTTGTGGACTTGTTCAGATTGCCAAACCAGTCAAGTGATGGGACTCACTTTTCAATTAACCTCGAGAGTTTGATATAGGAGCACCGGTGTAGTTCTTACTGGTTGAGCAGCTAGTAGTGGAATTGCTTGGAGATCATGGCATTTCTTCTTGTTTGAGAGTTCAGCATTGTAGATTTGGATTTATTCTCTTGAGTTCATGGTCTTTGTCGTGTTTGAATTTCATGGCATTTGGATTTATCCCGGTGAGATATCGATTCCGGTATTGGCTCGATTGATATGTTCTTACCGATTACTCTGGCAGCGTGTTGAGAAAAGTTGGATCAGGTTGTGCTTGATCTCCGTGACTTAAAGATCATTGATTTATGTTTCTTGTGTCTTTTTTGATGTTCTTGGAGAACCACATGATGTTTTGTACTTTGGAGTTGTTCTTAATGATTTGGGCCGACTTGTTATTGGTTACACATTTCATGAACCGATTGGTCTTTGGGCTGACTTGATCAAGTTATTATTATTTATGGATGGTATAAAGAGAAGTTTGTGAATCATTTGAGAGGACGAAAAACAAAAGATAGAAGATAAAAGACTAAAGTTTGAGATTGAGCAGGATGTAGTTTCCGAAGAGATTCTGGTCCAGGGAGACGGAAGTCGGGATGGTCGAAGTCCAGATCAGTGCAGATTGTTACCAGAGACCTATTCGACAAGAAGAAGATCTGCGGATCTTAGATGTGTATATTGATTCTGGCGAGATTCTGGTCTGGGGAGACTAAAATTGAGATGGTTGAGGTCTAGATCAGTGCAAAACAATGGAAGCTATTACCAGATGGTGATTTGTGGAGAGGATGATCTACGGATCATAGATCTAAGTTGTAAGAGTTGTTTTGTAATCCTAGGTTGTGGTCCAGCATGTGGCATCTCTAATTCTTCAAACTGTTATATGATTTGTTCATATTGTTTACCAGTTATGTATTTTATGATATTACCAGTTATTTTTTTTGCTTTATCTGCTGTTGTGTTACTGGTTACTAGTTATCTGTATATGTTGCATGGTGTTTATGTTAGGTTGAAAGGATGGGATGCCCTTCATTGGATCTCTCTACCTTGACTGCATCAATAAAACATCACAATCATAATGAATCAATCATCCATGTAAACCACTGAAAAGTCAACCATGGTCAATGAGGTCAAAAAGGGTCTGATTAGGGTAGGGGTACTACATCGTATGTTGCAAATTTTCATTGAATACATTTTATGCTTTTGTTGCAACATAAAAAATGACAGCACAGGCAAATGGAATTGAGTAATAAAAAACTAAGAGAGGCTTTTGTAGGGGGATCACATAAGACCATAGGTTTATATGACTCATTCATACATGTCGCAAGCTTCGAGATTTGCATCATCAAAGTTTGGTAGATTTCACACTTCAAGAACTTAAGAGAATGTGTCACTAGGGTGTGGCTCAAAATGATCAGGCAACTTGGTGAGTAAAATGGGGGCATGCCTACTATAAACCCAACCTCGTAGACATTCTCACACTGATGGTTTGTACCCATGATGAGCAAAAAGAAAGTTAGGGTATGTATAACTTAACCATAACATATTTCTTAGGTACCTATGAAGAAATAGTGCCTGGATGAAATGTGGGTTTATCTTATGACACAACCTCTCTATTTTTCTTGCTTTATTACTTAAAGGAAAATTAATTTCGCTTAAGCGTAATTTGAAGGTATATGTATATATCAATACCTCGATTCTTATAAAAATATGGTCTGTTGAATTTTAAGTATATTCATATATTTTTAGAATAATAAGGTGCATATATAGCCTTAGACTAATCACAATAGACTATAACCTACTTTCTATGAATATTCTAAATCATAATTTCTATATTGAACTCACAACTATGACACACCAGTGTAGAAAAACTAAAATAAGAATTTAAATCAAGTTCAAACTATTTAGAATATAATAGAAGCCATAGTGGGTAACATAAAAAATGAGCAATATCATCATCACCAAATATTATAAAAGGATGTTAATGATAATAAACCTCTCATAAAAAATCTATCCAATAAATTAGATAAAAGTTAAGCCTATCTAGAAAATTGGAGTTTTATGAGAAGAAAAAGACAACTATAATGAAATAAAAGGTAAAGGAAATAGTAGTCCTTGAAAAAATACAATTAAAGATTAAGTTACCAAGAAGGTATGGAAAAGCTACTATTTTTAAGCTATTGTCCATCTTAACATAGATGGGTTTTCTAAAAATTTTATTAAGTTGAAAAAAATTGTTGGGAAAAAGAAAGATCAGTGTAAAGAAGTAAGAAATTTTGCAAAACAAATATATGAATGTCTTTGGAAAAAAATCTAGCGAAGAAGAAATATTTGAAATAGAATTTAAGAAAATATTTCAAAACCATCTAAAATATTTAAGTTTAGTAAATAGTATCTTATAGAATAATGAGAAAGGAATAAAAAAATAGATGATTATGGATTTGATGAAATCATGGAAGAATAAATGGAGGAGAATTCTCATCCCAATCAAATGAGACTAGTTTCAAGTAATGGTTTCATTTTGAATGTATAATCCATATGATATATTTATACATGGCATAATATCATTAAGATATTTTTGAGTCAAGAATCTCATAGAATAATCCCTAGAATATGTAGAAAGAATGTTTTATACAAAGCTAAACAAATAGTGAGAAGGCCTAGTAGAGGCTAAACCAAGAAATATAAGAGATGATATAGAATCTCAAGATTTGGATTGAGAAGGTATTGTATATTTTAGTTTTCCACAATTAAATATGAAATGATAGAACACTTATATCATGATAGAGGAGATAATGTTAAAGAGGTGAATGTAATCCTCTACAACAACAAAAAATAAAAAATCTAAACATAATAGGAGGTAGAATTGAAGATTCTATATTTATAGAAATAAAAGGTGTCATCCAATAGAAACTTAAACTACAATGTTTACTATATAACATGGAAAGGTCAATACCAATGCTTATAATTTTTTATGTAACCTCATGAGTTTCTATACAACCATCCCAATAGAGAAAGATTAAAGATTAAATAAAATACAATAATTCATATAGGAACTAGAGCTTAGATAAAAAGAAGGCTATATATTTTGGAGCAATGGGTTTAGATCTAAGGCAAGGAGATATAAGACACATCCAATTTCTATCTAAAGAAATTCAAGCTATGAGGCTACAATCCACCACCACATGTTCTTAAAAACAAAAATCTCCTAGAAAAAATTCCTCTCAAGTTAAATTTTATATTTGCAATGGACTATTGGATATTGCTGCTGCTAGGATATGTTGTTGTCATTGATGTCAACATACTCCCGTGTTCCTATGTTGTAGAGAGTTGTTTTGGTGGTCCGGTGATTGCAAAGAGTTGATATGGTTGGTTTATCTGTTTGATATGTTGAATCAACTATAGATACTTCATTCAATGTTGATTTCATGATGATATGTGGTGATTTGATCGAGTTGTGGATTCTGGTATAAGATTGTTTTTTCAATGTTCAGTGTTGTAGTGTTCTAGTGTTTGATCTATTGTGCTTCACAATGATTATATCTTGAGTTGTGGATTTAGGAGAGTGTTTGGGATGTTCGAGTGTATCTTCAATTCAGATGGTTCATGATTTTGTGCTCCACAAGTTAACTTTCTTGTCCCAGTTGTTGTTGTTGAAGTGTTCTTGAGTATTAGTGTGTTGATCAATGCAGATTTGATTAAGTGGTGTTGGTGTAGCTATTGCAGATGATTCTAATGTGCTTGTTGGTGTTTCCTAATCATGTCCTATTTATTTTGGTGGTCTAAATCAATCATTGTGCATGATATTGAATATCTTATGGGTCCACTGATATTTTTCGTGTTATGCGACATTTTCGGTGGTGTAGCGTGTTGCAATTGATCTTGGCAAGATTTCTGGCGGTGTTGCATGTTCAAGGATTTGATTTAGGTCCATGCTACATCGGTTATGGCATTGTATTGGTGTGATGGTTTATTTATGTATTGTGTGATGTAATTTGGTAATTAGGTGTTAAGGGTTGAGCCGACCTTGTAGTCAAGGTTGATGATTTGTATAAATAGGTGTTATATTCATGTAATTAGTGTATGTGTGTTGTGTCAATATTATCAGAGAGTGGTGTATGTGCAAAAAAAATAATTTATATTTTAGTGTGAAGTATTGAGAAGAGTGTGTTGTAGGGAAGACAATTGTGCTTAACCGAAACTATCATCAAGCATTAGTGGATGCTATTATTTTAGTTCATCTAAACTGGATTGTAGTCCAAATGTTATTGTAAGGTAGTGAACCTTCCCTAAGGGTTGTATCCTTCTGGGTCATTATATTTTGAGAAATGAGTTCTAGGAAGTGTGCTTGAATGCATGTGCATTCCCCATTGTAATATTTACACATAGTACTATAGATTATCATCTTATTGTAGATAGGTTCCCACCATGGTTTTTCCCTTAACCAGTTTTCCATGTCAAAAATCTTGGTGTTATGTGTGTTGTTGTTATTGTTCTTATCTTTCTTCTTGTTGCAGTTAGTCAGATTTGAAGTTGTGCTTAAATTATTTAATTTGGTGAAAACTGATTCACCCTCCCTCCTAGTTTTCCTTCATTGTTGTTACCAACAGTTGGTATCAGAGCTAGATCCTCTAGAAGAAGCTTGACCACTTGAGGAGATTTGGGACAACAACCTATGTTTTCAAGAAAGAGAGTCTAAGATTTGATGGAAGCAATTACATTTTATGCAAGGACCGGATGGAGTGTCATTTAAAATGTCTTGGAGAAGATTATTGGAAGATTACAAAGAATGCCTTCATTGTTCTTCAGAATGGTCTGGTTACCGCAACTAATATCAAGGATGTTGAACATAATATAAGAGTTAAAGAGGCATTGTTGAGTGCCTTGACTACTTCAGAGATGACTAATTTGATGGGACTTCAGACTGTACATGAGATTTGGGAAAAGTTAGAGACCTTGTATGAAGGAGATAAACATGTCAAAGTTGCTAAGTTGCGGAGTTTGAAAGGAAAGTATGAGATGCTGAAGATGGGATATGATGAGAACATATCATCCTTTATGGCTAAGGTGAATGAACTTATTATGAACATTAGATGTGTCAGTGGAACTCTTGAGGAAGATGAGATTGTTGCTAAAGTGTTGAGATCCTACCCTCCTACTTATAAATATTGTTGTTATTGATGAGATCCAGACCGTGACTACTGTGACAAGAGGTATGTTGGTTGGTAAACTTGATGCTTTTGAGTTGAGTGAATTTGGAGAATCACATGGTAAATTTGAGACTGCATTTAAAGCGTCTATATCCGGGAAGCAAAAGTATGATCCGAGAGAGAATTCATCTAGGGTTTCCAGATATGAAAGAGAAATGAGAGAGATAGAAGAAGAGGAAAAAGAGTTGGATGAGCTTGAAGCACTTACTGCTCAGAGATTGCCTAAGGAGCCAGTAAGTATGATGGAAAGTTACCTTTGAAATTTTTCTCTTGTAATAAGATAAGACATTTTGCTTCTAGGTGTCCTAAAATAATGTCAAGGTATGACAAGAATGACAAATTTGATAAGAATGATAGATATGGGAGACATGATAAGTATGATAAGCCCTATAAGCCTAACTAGAAGTACAAATATCAGAAGAAATGTTATTATGCTACTGGTGAAGGTGTGATAGATGAAGAGTCAGTGAATTCAAAAGAAAGCTTTGTCTGCTAAGATTGAAGAGAAAGATGAATGGGTAATTGATAGTGGTTGTTCACATCATATGATAGGTGATAAAAGTAA